>NC_044031.1:632417840-632550807 GCF_901765095.1 Microcaecilia unicolor | reverse complement strand
GATTCATCGTGGATCCGATACTGGGAATCTGTCTTCTTAGGGATCAAGGGACCAGACACAGGGAACGGCCAGTTTTGCATAAGGACTTCCTTGAGTACCTTATGCAAAGTAGCTGTTACTGCCTCTTTAGATGGAGAGGTGTAGTCCAGGATCTTGAGCATCTCAGCCCTGGCTCATCCTCCACATCTACAGGGAATGGAGTGGCCTGAGCCATTTCCCGTACAAAAAGGAGAAGGAGAGGTACTCTGGAGAGACAGTCTCCTTTCAGGCGGAGGGGAAGGTTTCAGAGGAATCCCCAAAGGACTCATCTGAGGAGAAGTACCTGGATCTTCCTCTGACTCCCAAGAGCGCTCTCCCCCAGTGACCTCTGAGACTGAACCCCCCTCGACGCCGAAGACCCGTGCGGTACCAACTGGGGATGAGCTTATCACTCCTTCTGCCTCATGCCCGCCTCACAGTGCTGACTTCATTATCCTTCGGCGCTCGAGGGGGATGTGAGCGGTCTCCTCATGGGAATGCAGCATGGGTTACCGATTCCCGACCCGTCGGTAACAGGTGCCTTTTCGGGAAGTGTGGGTGAAGATGGGATGTGCGCCCTGGAAGGAGCGATCAGGGATCAGGTTCAGTAGACCCTCCCTTGTGGAGATTCCCGCTGGGGCTTTTGACAGTTCCTGACTCACTGTGAGCAGAGGGTCGTGGTCCAGCAGACCAGAGATCATGGCCCAGTTTCCCGAAAGCCAGCAGGGAAAGGATCATGGCCCTGTAGGTTCACCACATGGAGAGACCAGCACACTATCAGTTCCCGAGACCAGCCCGGCAGACACGGCGTTTAATATCGGGTGTTTATATAGTGATAAAGGAAGAAATCCTATGCTTTCTCCTGCTTCATTTGCCTCTCCACCTCAGCAGATATTCGCAGGTACCCTGATTCAGCGGGTCATGGCCACTCATGTTTACATTGTGATTAGCCAAATGGTAAATCCTGGTTTAGTGAAAACACATCATATCTTTTGAAATACTGCTTCTACTGCTGTCTCTGGGTAGGGTTAATTGCTCTCCACTACAATTTGTTGTATAGATCCCTCTGGTAAGGTCTCTGCTCACTATCCTGTAAATTCTTCCGGTAGGCTACAGACAGCTGATACCATAGCTGTGCATATGTATAGGCCTTTAAGCGAATGCTACATCCTGTAGAAGGTATTCTCCGAGGACAGCAGGCTGATTGTTCTCACTGATGGGTGACGTCCACGGCAGCCCCTCCAATCGGAACTTCACTAGCAAAGGCCTTTGCTAGTTCCTCACGCGCCCATGCGCACCGCGCATGCGCGGCCGTCTTCCAGCCCGAACCGTCGTGTTCGTCAGTCCCATATGTAGCAAGGTAAGACAAGGAAGACAACTCCAAAGGGGAGGCGGTTCGGGTTTGTGAGAACAATCACCTGCTGTCCTCGGAGAATACCTTCTACAGGTATGTAGCATTCGCTTTCTCCGAGGACAAGCAGGCTGCTTGTTCTCACTGATGGGGTATCCCTAGCCCCCAGTTCACTCAAAACAACAAACATGGTCAATTGGGCCTCGCAACGGCGAGGACATAACTGGATTGACCTAACAATTTATCCAACTAACTTAGAGTGTAGCCTGGAACAGAATAACATGGGCCTAGGGGGGGAGTTGATTCTAAACCCCGAACAGATTCTGAAGCACTGACTGCCCGAACCGACTGTCGTGTCGGGTATCCTGCTGCAGGCAGTAATGAGATGTGAATGTGTGGATAGATGACCACGTCGCAGCTTTGCAAATCTCTTCAATAGTGGCTGACTTCAAGTGGGCTACCGACGCTGCCATGGCTCTAACATTATGAGCCGTGACATGACCCTCAAGAGCCCCAGCCTGGCGTAATGAAGGAGATGCAATCTGCTAGCCAATTGGATATGGTGCGTTTCCCCACAGCCACTCCCCTCCTGTTGGGATCAAAAGAAACAACAATTGGGCGGACTGTCTGTTGGGCTGTGTCCGCTCCAGATAGAAGGCCAATGCTCTCTTGCAGTCCAATGTGTGCAGCTGACGTTCAGCAGGGTAGGAATGAGGACGGGAAAGAATGTTGGCAAGACAATTGACTGGCTCAGATGGAACTCCGACACAACCTTTGGCAAGAACTTAGGGTGAGTGCGGAGAACTACTCTGTTATGATGAAATTTGGTGTAAGGGGCCTGGGCTACCAGGGCCTGAAGCTCACTGACTCTCGAGCTGAAGTAACTGCCACCAAGAAAATGACCTTCCAGGTCAAGTACTTCAGATGGCAGGAGTTCAGTGGCTCAAAAGGAGTTTCATCAGCTGGGTGAGAACGACATTGAGATCCCATGACACTGTAGGAGGTTTGACAGGGGCTTCGACAAAAGCAAACCCTCTCATGAAGCGAACAACTAAAGGCTGTCCTGAGATCGGCTTACCTTCCACACGGTAATGGTATGCACTGATTGCACTAAGGTGAACCCTTACAGAGTTGGTCTTGAGACCAGACTCAGACAAGTGCAGAAGGTATTCAAGCAGGATCTGTGTAGGACAACAGCGAGGATCTAGGGCCTTGCTGTCACAGCCAGACCGGCAACCTCCTCCACTAGAAAGAAGTAACTCCTCTTAGTGGAATCTTTCCTGGAAGCAAGCAAGATTGCGGGAGACACCCTCTGACAACCCAAAGAGGCAAAGTCTACGCTCTCACAATCCAGGCCGTGAGAGACAGAGACTGGAGGGTTGGGATGCAGAAGCGCCCCTCCGTCCGTGTGATTAGGGTCGGAAAACACTTCAATCTCCACGGTTCTTCGGAGGACAACTCCAGAAGAAGAGGGGAACCAGATCTGACGCGGCCAAAAGGAGCAATCAGAATCATGGTGCCTCGGTCTTGCATGAGTTTCAACAAAGTCTTCCCCACCAGAGGTTATGGAGGGATAAGCATACAGCAGACCCTCCCCCAGTCCAGGAGGAAAGGCATCCGATGCTAGTCTGCCGTGGCCTGAAGCCTGGAACGAACTGAGGGAACTTTGTGGTTGGCTCGAGATGCAAAAGAGATCTACCAAGGCAGTGCCCCACACCTGGAAGATCTGTCACACTACACAGGAATTGAGCGACCACTCATGAGGTTGTATAATCCGCTCAATCTGTCGGACCCCATACTGGTTGTTTACGCCTGCCAGATAAGTGGCTGGGAGCACCATGCTGTGACGGCGAGCCCAGAGCCACATGCTGACGCTTCCTGAAACATGGGGCGAGATCCGGTGCCCCCCTGCTTGTTGATGTAATACATGGCAACCTGGTTGTCCGTCTGAATTTGGATAATTTGGTGGGACAGCCGATCTCTGAAAGCCTTCAGAGCGTTCCAGACCGCTCGTAACTCCAGGAGATTGATCTGCAGATCGCATTCCTGGAGGGACCCAGCTTCCCTGGGTGTGAAGTCCCATCGACATGAGCTCCCCACCCCAGGAGAGACGCATCCGTAGTTCAGCACTTTTTGTGGCTGAGGAATTTGGAAAGGGCGTCCCAGAGTCAAATTGGACCAAATCGTCCACCAATACAGGGATTGAGAAAACTCGTGGACAGGTGGATCACGTCTTCTAGATCCCCAGCAGCCTGAAACCACTGGGAAGCTAGGGTCCATTGAGCAGATCGCATGTGAAGAGGCTTGCGTCCATAACCATCACCATCCACTGCAGAGGTGCCAAGGCATCCCCTCCGCAGGGAGAAATTGTGGAGCCACCAGTTCAAGCGCAGTCATGCTGTAAACGTCATGGAAGATGCTGACATTCCTGGGTCACAGGTGACCCACATGCTGAGAAGTGAGAACTGTAGAAGTCGCTGTGAGCACAGCCCACGGCACTACCTCCAAAGTGGCCAATACAGAGCCAAGACATGAATGTACTGCCAGGCCCGAGGACTTGGCGCCCTGAGCAGACTGCACATCGAGTCTGAAACTATACCCCCCAGTCCTCTGTCAAGAAAAAATTATGCCACAGCTGTCTGGAACAGGATGATGTGGCTCATCTAAAGGGTGACTACCCAACCCAAGGGATTCCAACAGCAGAAGACCCAGGAAGTCAGATTGACTCTCGGTACTCGTCTAGAGCAGGGTGCTCTCAGATGCCTTCCTTGCGGAGAAAGCCGCAACACTGCCAAACCTAGGAAAACGTGGTGGAGCTGCAGCCATGCCGAAAAGCAAAGCCCAAAAGTGAACATGAGGGCCCAGAATGGCCAACCAGAGAACCACAGATGAGGGGGCCAAAGAGGAAGAGCAGAAACGCTTCCTAGAGGAGAAGTGCAGGGAAGAGTACTAAACTAAGTAGCTCTGCAATATAGCTAGCTGTCTAATACAAAGAAAAAGTGCAAACGTGCAATAAAATCCTTGGAGACACTACAACATACAGCTAGCTAGAGGTGCCGCTGATACAGTGGAGGCTGGAGCTGGTATGCAATAGTTTGACCAGTGTCCGAGTGCAATTCTTGAAGAGCAGAGCTGCTGTGGGAAACCAAGACAGCAAACCTTTGGCACTGTAGTGTAGTGTTATCTGTCCCAGCTATGCAATGAACTGCTTGTCAAGGCAAGCAATGTAGGAGAGAGAGAAGTGTAATATGCCCCATATGAAAAGAGCTGAGGTCCATAGCTTCTAATATGACGCACAGATCAGCCTTAAAGCTGTGACGTTCAGGTCGAAAGCCAGCTACCTTCCAGAAAAAAAAAACTATTTTGCTGAAACTACTGCACTTGGAGATAATGCCCCCATGGCAGCACTGAGGTTCCATGGTTACCATGGAGACCAGAGCACTAGCCCCAGAAAATAACTACAGTGCACTCCATTTAAGTGCACGTCGGATAAGCGCATGCTCTGTTTAACTGCATGCCGTACTTCGGTCCCGTTTTTGGTGCCATCAATTTCTATGGGAACAAACTTTGGTTTAGCACACCACTGATGTGCAAGATTCGCTTATATGCATGGTTTAAGACCACTCCTCTGCAGGAAAGACTCCGCATAATTGCAAGCATGGAATATGGAAGCTGATTGGCGCGTGACAAAGGGGTGGTAAATTTGAAATCTCGTTGGTTAACTGCCACAGGCAGAATAAGCGAAAGAATGTTGTTAGAGTGTACACTGGAGTCGTCATCGTCGCGCAACTGTAAGACTTTAACACTAGCTGAACGAATAGAAGTTCTTAAAAAACTAGAAAACAAACAAAGTCAAGTATCTATTGCTAAAGAATATGGTGTCAATCCCAGTCAAATTTCACGTATTGAAGCAGAAAGACCAGATTCTGGAAGACTGGCAAAACAATACAAATCCACACCAGAAACGAAAACAGGCGGGAAAAGCCAAGGAGGTAGAAGATGCTCTTCTTCGGTGGTTTTCTCGAGTCAGGAGCAGGCAGTTGCCTGTCAGTGGTCCACTGCTTATGGAGAAAGCCATCAGCTAGCTGAAAGTCTTGGACTAACTGAATTCAAAGCCACTGTTGGATGGTTGGAAAGATGGAAGGAGAGGAACAACATAAAATTCAAGAAACAGCATGGTGAAAAACAAGATGCTGATGACTTTGGTGCTGAAAATTGGGTTGTTTCAGTTCTTCCTACCATCTTGAACGAGTTTGCACCTCGTGACATTTTCAATGCTGACGAAAACGGTCTCTACTGGCGAGCGATTCCTGATGGAACACTTGCATTCAAACAAGCCGAAACTACAGGAAGTAAAACATCAAAGGACTGACTGACGATCCTCCTTTGCTGCAATATGGATGGGAGTGAGAAGTTGGAACCCCTCGTCATTGGAAAGAGCAAACAGCCCCGTTGCTTCAAGAATGTTAAAAGACTTTCTGTGTCATACGAAGCTAACACAAATTCATGGATGACTGGGGAAATTTGGAAGCAGTGGCTAAAGTAGTTAGACACTAGAATGCGGGCACAAAAGCGTCAGATTTTGTTGCTTTGTGATAATTGTGCTGCACACAGTGATGATGTCAGGCTGCCTAACGTCAAGTTGGTCTTCCTGCTACCAAACATTACCTCTCCGATCAACCTATGGATCAGGGCATAATAGCTAATTTCAAACAACATTATCGGGCTCTTGTGCTACGTCGTCTGATGAGCGTTATGGATGACCAGACTGGCAAGGATAAACGTGCTGTTGAACTGGCTTGTAATCTATCACTCTTGGATTCCCTACATATGCAGAAAGAAGCCTGGAATCATGTTACACAGGCAACCATTGTGAACTTCTACAAGCGGGCAAGCTTTGTTAGGGTTTTGAAGAGGGACGAAACAGATGCAGCTGTTGTAAACGCGTCGGATGAACAGGCTATTGACGTCCCAACCGGTGTTACTGTAGAGGAGTTTCATCACTACGTAGCTGTTATGATCTACAAACAGCTGACGACAGCACTGATGTCGAGATATGCGCCTATACGCAGGCAACAGCTGATAATGAAATGAGCAGCGAGGCACATGAAGACGAAATTCAACAACCTTCTGTCAGTTTAGCAAGAGCGCTGGAGAGTCTCAACAGCATGTGGGCCTATCTGGAGGCCACTGGATGTCAGTGCTATGACAGTTTTTACTGTCTGGCAGACGAAGTCTATGTAACTCACAGACAAGAGTGTACAGAGGATTATGACTGATTACTTCAAGTAAGCCAAACGTCAGTTTAAGGAGACTGTATAACGTCAGTTAATGGAGACTATACTGTACGTATAATAAACAGTACTGTACATATGTTTATCAGATGTCAAACTTCTCTGGGTCACAACGGTTAAGTACATAAGTAATGCCACACTGGGAAAAGACCAAAGGTCCATCGAGCCCAGCACGATGCCACGACAGCAGCCAATCCAGGCCAAGGGCACCTGGCAAGCTTCCCAAACGTACAAACATTCTATACATGTTATTCCTGGAATTGTGGATTTTTCCAAGTCCGTTTAGTAGTGGTTTATGGGCTTGTCCTTTAGGAAACCGTCCAACCCCTTTTTAAACTCTACCAAGCTAACCGCCTTCACCACTTTCTCCGGCAACGGATTCCAGAGTTTAATTACACGTTGGGTGAAGAAATATTTTCTCCGATTTGTTTTAAATTTACTACACTGTAGTTTCATCACGTGCCCCCTAGTCCTAGTATTTTTGGAAAGCGTGAACAGACGCTTCACATCCACCTGTTCCACACCACTCATTATTTTATATACCTCTATCATGTCTCCCCTCAGCCGTCTCTTCTCCAAGCTGAAAAGCCCTAGCCTCCTTAGTCTTTCTTCATAGGGAAGTCGTCCCATCCCCGCTATCATTTTAGTCGCCCTTCGCTGCACCTTTTCCAATTCCACTATATCTTTCTTGAGATGTGGCAACCAGAATTGAACACAATACTCAAGGTGTGGTCACACTATGGAGCGATATAACGGCATTATAACATCCTCACACCTGTTTTCCATACCTTTCCTAATAATACCCAACATTCTATTCGCTTTCCTAGCCGCAGCAGCACACTGAGCAGAAGGTTTCAGTGTATTATCAACGACGACACCCAGATCCCTTTCTTGGTCCGTAACTCCTAACGTGGAACATTGCATGACGTAGCTATAATTCGGGTTCTTTTTTCCCACATGCATCACTTTGCACTTGCTCACATTAAACGTCATCTGCCATTTAGCCGCCCAGTCTCCCAGTCTCGTAAGGTCCTCTTGTAATTTTTCACAATCCTGTCGCGATTTAACGACTTTGAATAACTTTGTGTCATCAGCAAATTTAATTACCTCGCTAGTTACTCCCATTT
Source organism: Microcaecilia unicolor (assembly GCF_901765095.1). Classification (NCBI taxonomy): domain Eukaryota; kingdom Metazoa; phylum Chordata; class Amphibia; order Gymnophiona; family Siphonopidae; genus Microcaecilia; species Microcaecilia unicolor. Next base: position 632,543,017 of record NC_044031.1, on the reverse strand, counting down.
CTAAATCATTTATAACTATATTAAAAAGCAGCAGTCCTAGCACAGACCCCTGAGGAACCCCACTAACTACCCTTCTCCATTGTGAATACTGACCATTTAACCCCACTCTCTGTTTCCTATCCTTCAACCAGTTTTTAATCCACAATAGGACATTTCCTCCTATCCCATGACCCTCCAATTTCCTCTGTAGCCTTTCAGGAGGTACCTTGTCAAACGCCTTTTGAAAATCCAGATACACAATATCAACCGGCTCCCCTTTGTCCACATGTTTGTTTACTCCTTCAAAAAACTGAAGTAAATTGGTCAGGCAAGATTTCCCCACACAAAAGCCATGCTGACTTGGTCTCAGTAATCCATGTCCTCGGATGTGCTCTGTAATTTTGCTTTTAATAATAGCACCGGTTAACTGCATGCATTTCTTTGGTCCCAGACCCTTGCACTTACGCGGATTGCACTGTATATAATATTTCCCACAGAAACATGGAGCCAACAGCAGTAAGCCTAGAAACTCCCTTGTAAAGGAGCAGAAAGGAAAAAAAAAAAAAAAAAGAGAGAGAGAGGGAAACCTACAGCACCTGGTATTCCCACGCGGTTTCCCATTCAAGTAGAAATCAGGCCCGACCCTGCTGAGCTTCCAAGATGAAAAGACATCAGGCGCACTCAGGGTGGTGAGCTCATAGGCAATGCCTATACTGCCAATAAAAATAGAGTTCCACAAAGGAAGTGAGGGAAACTTTCAGGGTGTTTAAGCACCTGCCCTCTTAGGAAAAAAAAAACAAGGGGACCATAAATGTAAATTAAAATACTAAAGAGGCCCAACACACAGAGAGCCCTGCTTTGATGCTGTCCACTGTTTCCCACTATAGGAACAGCCTTTAACCAACGCAGGAACTATAAGAAAATCTTAACTCACCACAGACAGCAAGACCTATTGGAGACTGCTGCCATCAATGCACTCACTTAGGCAAACGTGGCTTTCCAGCTCAGGCAATTCCTGCTGCCTCTGTGCAGAAAGGGACTGCCCTGAAATGACTCCCTCTGAACAGAAGAAGATAGGGGAGTAATTGACCCTACTGCTGAGCTAAAGAGCAAATATCCCCTCTTTGGGGCAGAATCCATCATTGGAGACTAAGACAGGGAACACGCCAGAAATCTCTAAAGGTAGAATAAAAAGGAACTGTCAGTTCCCCTACTAGACTTCTGCAACACATAGGCATAAGGAGCAGCAGAATGATCTCATGAGAAAGGACAGAAAACCCCTGCCCCAGAGAAGACCCCAGATCGGCTGATTTGCACCCCGAAAAACAAGGCGCACTACAGCAGGACCATCATATTCCTTCTGGAAGACCGTGCTGTCTAGAACACATCCGTCCGAGACTGGTGTAAAAACTCCCTCAAGCCCAAAGCTATCGAGAGGAAACCAAAGAGGGGTCCCAACAACCCCACCTCCAACGCAGCACCCAGCTGCCTCTCTTGGAACACTGGATCTACCGCAGAGGGTAGCAAAGCCACTTCTGTACCCAAGAAACCCCCAAAAGGGGCAGGCTACAAATGCTGAGGGGGCAAAAGCTACTTCAACCATTGGACATAGAGAAAAAGAAGGACAAAACAATTCCCCCAAATCAGGAAAGATCAGTGGAAAGCCTAAAGGGGTCCCTATAGGAGAGGCAGCCCCCCCCCCCCCCGAAGACAAACCCTGCAATCCAGCTGAGTGCAAAGCTATCCACACCCGGAAAGCGGGAGCCGCGTCGGGAAGTGACAAAAGAATATGGCACGCGAGCCCAACACCTCAGAACAGAAATTGAATTCCACTCGGAGAAAGGAAGTCCCTGGTGCCTGCCTGTGCCTCCATGCACTCACCCCCCTGCCGCCAACGCTTGCTCACAACACGAGCCTCCTATGGTGGCCTTCACCACCAATACCATGTGTCCCCCAATGGCAAAAAAGAAATGTACTCACCGGAGGCACGCAGCCAGACTTCCCGCCGATAGCGGGAACTCCCAGGCAAGCCTGCTACTAAACAGGCTCAGCAGGCTACTCACACACACAGCAACTCCAGAGACGCTGCCCCAAGGCTCTTCTTAGCAATCTGCTGCCCTATTGCAGCTGCAGAGACTGCACCCCAATCGCTCTTTTTTTTTTTTTTTAACAGCTAATATTTATATCTACACTAGTAAAAAAAGGCCTGTTTCTGAACACAATGAAACGGGCGCTAGCAAGGTTTTCCTCGGAGTGTGTATGTTTGAGAGAGTGTGTGAGAGTGACTGTGTGAGAGAGAGAGTGAATGTGCGAGCATGTGTGTGTGTGACAGAGAGAGATTGAGACTGGGTGCGAGTGTGTGTGTGAGAATGAGAGTGTGTGCCAGTGTCCCCCCCCCCCCCCCCCCTCCTCTCCTTCCTCCCAGTTCCGGGATCCTCCTCTCCTCCCTCCCAGTTCCAGGGTCTCCCTCCCAGTTTCAGGGTCTCCCTCCCTCCCTCTGAGTTTCAGGGTCTCCCTCCCTCCCAGTTTGCCGAGTTTCAGGGTCTCCCTCCCACTTCCAGGATCCTCCCTCGCTGCCAGTTCCAGGGTCGTCGTACCTCCCTTCCTCCCGTCCAGTGCCAGCCCCCATCCTTCTAAATTGTAGAAGTCTCACTTATCCAGTCGGGGTTACGGCGGACGGTGGCAGCAGTATCGGTAAACGGTGTACAGGCTCGGGCCGTCTCTCAGCTCTGGTCCTGCCCTCATTTCCTGTTTCCACAAGGGCGTGACCTGAGCTGAGAGCCAGAGACGGCCCGAGCCTGTACGCCGTTTTCCGATGCTGCTGCCTGCCGTAACCCTGACTGGGTGAGACTTCTAAAATTCGGAAGGAGGGGGGCTGGCAGTGGACGGGAGGGAGGGAGGCACGACGACCCTGAAACTGTGAGCGATGGGGGATCCTGGAACTGGGAGGGAGGGAGCAGGGAGGGGGGATCCTGAAACTTGGGGATTTGGGAGGGTGGGAGGGAGACCCTGACACTTGGAAGGAGGGAGATACCTCGTGGCAGTTTGGGGAAAGCTGTTGGATCATCTTGGGGGGGGGGGTGGAGGGGAGAGCGGTGGCGGCAGCGACCTGGGGGCGTGGCATTGTGGCAAGGGCAGGGCCTCTTGCTGCTGTCGTGCGGTTGGTCAGTGCAGCGTTTGACATACCCGGAAGCACGCTGACGTCAATTCGGGGGATGGATACAGCCTTACAGTGAGCACGATTGCTTCAGGCTTCACTTTCTCGGCTTCAGAACGTTGGAGGTGCTTTTTATGATATAGGAAGCTTTCAAATAAGTTAAAAAGCTGTCCGATGACCAAAATAATAATACTGTTTTGTCCCCCACTTTTTAAGGCACTGCTTATTCAACTGAAACAGCTTTAGACTTGTTACAGATACGACAACGTGGACGCAGCAGCCCAAAGGCTTGCTTGTTTTGAGTGTAAAGCAATGACGGCTGCGCGGAGCAGCGGAAACAGAGATTACCAAATTGGCTTTCTTGCTTACAGTGGACTAGATAGGCTCGCTTCCACTCCCATTAAACCTTCTTCAGAAAAACCAAGAACCAGACTGTTCCGCAATCCGCATCCCTCTCGAGACCCTCCCTCCCCTAATCTTTCACTCCCAGCCTGCACCGCACGCCACTTACCCTTAGGTTCTATTCCCGACCTGCCCCGCCCAGTTTCCTTCCAACTAAGTTTCGCCACTAGAACGAGAAGCCGGGGCTGGAAAGAGCAGCGCTTGCGGTTTCCCCCTGTCCTCTAGCCTTACCGTTTCTGCGCCTCCAGGCCCCAGAGCCGTATCTGTCGGTCATACTGCGCTGCTTCCTCTTCACTGATTGCCGCTTCTTCCTTCTCCACCATATTCTTGCAGCTGGCTGGCCTGCTGGCAGTGCACCCCGAATCACTACGGCCAGGGTTGCCAGGTAGAAATTTTTTTTCCAGCCCAATCCAGGCCAGAAACCAGCCCAAAACCCGCCCAAACACAAACCCCGCCCCTGACACCCCCACCCCCGCGTCACCGGCCCCGCCCACGCCGTCACCGGCCCCGCCTCCCACGTCATCGGGCCCGCCTCCCCGTCATCAGCCCCGCCTCCCACGTCATCGGGCCCGCCTCCCCGTCATCAGCCCCGCCTCCCCGTCATCGGCCCCGCCTCCCACGTCATCGGCCCCGCCTCCCACGTCATCGGCCCCGCCCAAAGCGTCACTAACCCCGCCCAAAAACGTCACTAACCCCGCCCCCCGCGGCCGAAAAAAATCAAAAAGCCGCCCAAAAAGCCGCCCGGAAGCCTAAAAAACCGCCCAAAAAACCGCAACCCGCCGCAGGCAAAAATTTCCCGCGGCGGGTCGCGGAAAACCGCCCAATTGGGCGGTAAAACCGCCCACCTGGCAACACTGACTACGGCCGCCGCGCTCTTCTGACGTCAGCAGCACGCTGATGGGGGTGGAGCTTCTCGTCACGTGACGCGGGAACTGTGGGTCCCAAGCAAGAAGGTTTTATAGACAGGAGTAGAAGTGAGCCAGTATAGTCCAGTGTAAGCAACGAAGCCTATTAGTTAATCCCTGTTTCCACTCCCCCGCTCAGCCGTCATCATCCAGTACACTCAAAGCAAGCAAACCTATGCTGCTGTATCCACGTTGTCTTCGTTCTTTATTGTTGGCCCATGTGTAAACACGTCTAAGCTATTTCAGTAGGATAAGTAGTGCCTTAAAAGGTGGAGGACAAAAGTTGTTTTGGTTTTTTTTTTACTTATTGGACAGCTTTTTAATTTGTTTGAAAGCTTCCCATATGTAGATATTAAATGTAGATATAAATATCATGAAATAACAATTGAATATCACCAAAACAGCTTTAAAAAGTATTATAGCTAGTAGAAACAGCAATTTTAAACTCTGTATTTTGTGCTCATATTTCTACACTAAAATCTGTATATTTATTTTATTACATTTGTACCCCACATTATCCCACCTTTTTGCAGGCTCAATGTGGCTTACAATTCATCGTGGATACTGGAAATAGAAAAGAATGTACATTTGGTTTAACAGCAAGTATTAGGTACATGATGGTGAAATACATAGTTCTGGAAATAGAAAATAGTATACATTTGTTTTAGCAAAAGTTTTGGGTACATGATGGTGAGATACATGATAGTGTTAAAGCCATAGACATTAGGTACATGATAAGCAAAAGACATTAGAGAACATTCCTGGATATCTTAAAGAATGTAGAGTTACTCATGTTGTTCTTTATGATATATTCTGTCGAAGAGATAAGTTTTCAGGAGTTTGCAGAAACTGGTCATTTCATAGACCGTTTTCAGGTTACGTGGCAGTGTGTTCCCGAGCTGTGTGCTTGTATAGGAAAAGGTTGATGCATGCATTAATTTGTATTTCAAGCCTTTACATTTGGGAGGATGAAGATTGAGAATTGTGGGGGAGGATTTTTTTGCATTTCTGGGTGGTAGTTCTATTAGGTCTGACATGTAGGCTGGGGCGTCACCATGGATGATTTTATGGACCAAGGTACAGAGTTTGAACGTGATGCATTCTTTGAGTGGGAGCCAGTGTAGTTTTTCATGAAGGGGTGTTGCGCTTTCGTATTTTGGTTTGCCAAATATAAGTCTGGCTGCCGTGTTCTGGGCTGTCTGGAGTTTTTTGAGTATTTGCAGCCGGCGTAGAGTGAGTTACAATAGTCCAGATGACTAAGTATCAGTGATTGTACCAGGTAGCGGAAGACATTCCTTGGGAAAAATAGTCTGACTCTTTTTAGTTTCCACATTGAATGGAACATTTTTTTAGTTATGTTTTTTGCATGATTCTCAAGTGTTAGGTGTCGGTCAATGGTGACTCCAAGGATTTTTAGGGTGTCTGAGACTGGTAGACTTAAATTAGGTGTGTTGATGGTGGTAAATTCCTTCTTGTTGTATTGCGAGGTGAGAACTAGGCATTGGGTTTTTTCAGCATTTAATTTCAGTCGAAATGCATCTGCCCAGGAGTTCATTATGTGTAGGCTTTGGTTGATTTTGTCGGAAATTTCTCTTAGATCGTGTTTGAATGGGATAAAGATTGTTACATCGTCAGCATATATATATGGGTTTAGATTCTGATTCGATAGTAGCTTAGCCAAGGGTGTCATCATTAGGTTGAATATGGTCGGTGAGAGGGGGGATCCCTGTGGAACTCCGCATTCAGGTGTCCATGTGGCTGATGTAGTCGAGTTTGATGTCACTTGATATGAGTGGGTGGTTAGGAAACCCTTGAACCATCTGAGAACATTACCTCCGATTCCGAAGTATTCGAGGATGTGTAATAAAATTCCATGGTCAACCATGTCGAATGCGCTTGACATGTCAAATTGTAACAGTAGTATGTTGTTGCCGTTTGCTATCAGTTGTTTGAGTTTGGTCATAAGCGTGACTAATACGGTTTCCGTACTGTGATTAGAGCGAAATCCTGACTGGGAATCGTGCAGTACCGAGAATTTGTTTAGTTACTCTGTGAGTTGTTTGGTCACCATGCCTTCTGTTATTTTGGTGAATAAGGGAATGGATGCTACTGGTCTATAGTTCGTTAGTTCATTAGTATTTTTCTTTGTATCCTTGGGTATGGGGGTGAGTAGAATATTTCCTTTCTCCTTTGGGAAGAGTCCATTTTGTAGCATGAAATTCACATGGTTAGTTAGGTCCATTATAAATTGTTGGGGGCCCGACTTCATGAGGTTGTTTGGGCATATATCTAATTTACAGTGAGATTTGGCGAATCTTTTAAGTGTCTGTGAGATAAGATCTTCTTGTAGTATAGTGAATTCAGTCCAGATCCTGTCTACTGGGTGGATTCCGGGTTCTGGGTCTAGGCATTCTAGGAGTGTAGTATATTCGATTGGGCTGGCTGGTATTTTGAATCGTAGTTTTATGATTTTCTCGTTGAAGTATTTCGCCAGGTCGTCGGCTCCTGGAGTGTCTTTGTTGTTGTTGGTGAATGGGGTTGTGTCTAATAGTTTATTCACGAGTTGGAAGAGTTTGTGTGTGTCTTTGTAATTTGGCCCGACTTCAGTTTTGTAGTATTGTCTTTTGGTTTGTCCTATGGCATATTTGTATTTCCTTCGGAGTAGTTTCCAAGCGTTAAGGGTAGGATCATCTTTTTTTTTGTTCCACGTGCGTTCTAGTTTCCTAATTTGTGTTTTGAGTTTTTTCAGTTCTTCATTGAACCATGGTATTGAGTTTTTCCTGTGCGAGGTTCTGGTTTGAATTGGGGCAATGTTGTCTAATATCAGTTTGCATCTATTATCCCAATTAGAGAGGAATTGGATTGTGTCTGTCTTTGTTGTCCATCCATCAATGTAGATCTGTTGCCAAAATTCAGCTGGGTCTATTTTCCCTCTTGTGGTGTAGGTTTTTCGTATTTGTTTGTTAGGTAGGTCTTTCCTTCTCCATTGGAGGGTGATGTTTGCTATTTAATGGTCCGACCACAGTACAGGTGACCAATTAGTATTAGTTAATATAAAGTTAGCGTTGTGGTCGAATTTGTGTGTTATGATGTCTAATGTGTGTCCTTTTTCGTGTGTCGGTTGCGTATTTGGTTCTTGTAGGTCCCAGAGCTGTAGGAATTCTTTGCAGTCTTGGGTGCTTGTTGTGGTGAGATCTTCCAGGTGTAAATTGATATCTCCTATTATGATAAAGTTAGAGGAAGAGATACAAGTGTTCGAGATAAAGTCCATGAGGTGTGTTTGGCTATCTCGCCAGTTTCCTGGAGGTCTGTAGAGTATAACTGCGTTAAGGTGTTCTTGTAAGTTTGGGTGACTTATTCTTATGGAAGCGATTTCAAGTTGTGGTAGTATGGATTCAGCTATGTTTGTGATGTTGAATTCAGATTTGTATATTATGGCTAGTCCTCCTCCTCTTTTTCCGTTTCTTGTCCAGTGGGTAATTCTGTACCCTGGTGGACATAGTTCTAAGATTATAGGGTCTTGAAGGTTATGGACCCAGGTTTCGGTGATAAATAGGAGGTCAAGATTGTCTGCAGTAATCCAGTCTGTTATGGTTTCTGTTTTGGTTACTACTGATCTAGCATTTAGGTATCCTATTTGGATTGAATGGTAGGGTTCAATTCGGGGCGTTAATGTCTTAATTTGTATTAGTTGCCTGCTTTCCTGATATCTAGTTTTGCTATGTCCTTTCTTCCCTTTCTGGTGGTTATTTCCGTATATATTTGTTTTTCCTTTTAGTTGTTTGTTGTTCTTTTGTTCTGGTGGGTTATACGTAAGTTGTATATGGGGTGCGTATGTTGTGGGCAGATTGGTGTGTGTATTTGGAATAGTCCATGCATGATATATTAGGGGGAGGAAGTAAATTATTATAATCAGTGTGTTGGTGTTCATTTTGGCTGTTATTCTGAGGTCTGTAGTATGTATTTCAATTTATGTAGCAGGTAATAGTTCGTATCTCTTTATGGTGTTATTAAGTGTTTGGTAGGTTGTTTATAGAACATTTAAAAGGTAGGCTTTCAAGAATATTTGGAAGTAGGTAGATAGAGAGGTTTTGGCGTATGTTTCACGGTGACGAAACAGTTAATACGTTTATAGTGGCATACATATTTAAATGGAGTTAATCATTTGTAATGCAATGCACTCAGAAACAATTGTGAGCAGGCACTAAAAGCAATGCACTTAGAAACAATTATAAGCGGGCATTAAAAGCAATGCACTTAGGATCAATTATAAGCAGGCATCAAAAGCATTACATTCGAAAAACCTTGAGATGTATTTAAGAGTAGTAGTGCAATTGAGACATATAGGTTGGTCAGATTCTAGAGTTACTTATTGCAGTGATTTTAGTAAACATGGTAGCCATGTAGTTGAGTGTCTATGCATGCAATTTGTCATAGGAGTTCTTGCTACAATGTTGGAGCTGACAAACAAGCATGCAATTTATCATAGGAGTTTTTGCTACAATGTTGGAGCTGACAAACAAGCAAAGAGTTAACCTGTGCAGGCATGCAGGAGGGGGTTCTCTGCGTTCCCGGATGGCTTGGGGAACCGGCAGTCGGATGATCCGGTGCCTGTTCAGATGCGCGGCTCCTCGCTTCGTCTCCTCGGGCTACGCGGTCGGCGTCTCTCTTCTATCGTCCTCCGGGCGCAGGGATGCCTTGGAAGCCTCTCTGGTGTGCTGAGCTTGAGTTGTGGTTGCGGGAACACGACCTTGTGGCGATCTCTACCGGAGGCCGTCAGTCAGGGTTGTCGGTCTGACTCATCACGGCCTCGTCATGGCTGGTCTTCCACTCAGTCGGGTCAGGCCGCACTTCTTCCTCTCGGACGGGACGGGCCACTGGTACGCCGCTCAGACAGCCACAATCAACTTCGGGTCGTTCAGTCGGCCGACTTAGTGCGGCCTTGGTGTGGCTTTGGTGCGGCTGGATTTCTGTCCGGTTACTGGATTTTCCTCCGGTTTCGGACTGGTCGGGCCTCAAGATGGGCGAGCAGCTGCGTTCGGCCCCTACTTCACGGCCGTTCTTTGGTCGATCGCCGCAGCTGAGGGCCTCGGATTTAGTTGGATGTTCGGCTGGAGTGCCGATCCACAAAGTCGGCCAGTTGATTGCCTCGTGGTCTCAGATCGCAGGTCCCTGCGAGTCACCGTCTCGTCTCCTTTTCGGCTCTCGGCTCGTACCTTGCGATCCTCTTTCATTGCTCCCGAGTAGGCGATCTCGTTTAGTGGAGGTATTCCACCTCCTCGTGTGCAACGGGGTTACTCGGATCGCGATCTCCGATAGATCCCAGCGATCTTCAGCAGAGCTCCCGTTTTGGCATCCGATCAGGTCACCATCTTTATTAGTATACAATACTAATGACCAAATTTCAGTGAGGAGATCCTGTTTCCTGATGGGTTCAAACTTCATCTTAATTATTGTAATCTGCCGTGGGAAGCCTGGTGTTCTAAAGATGATGGAATATATTGAAATTAAATGTAAGTAACATTAGACTCTCCTTTTATTGGGGCACATGGAATTATACTTCATCTGTTTGCGCGCCGTTCATAGCCGCTGCCTTGATTTTCTCTCCTCTCACGCCATCCTCGATCCACTTCAATCCGGTTTTCGCCCTCTGCACTCGACTGAAACGGCACTCTCTAAAGTTTGCAATGACCTGCTCCTGGCCAAATCCAGAGGTCACTACTCCATCCTCATCCTCCTCGATCTTTCCGCCGCATTTGACACTGTCAATCATGATTTACTTCTTGCCACGCTGTCCTCTTTTGGGTTCCAAGGCCCTGTCCTCTCCTGGTTCTCCTCTTATCTCTCCCACCGCACCTTCAGGGTACACTCCCATGGATCTTCCTCCACTCCCATCCCATTATCTGTTGGAGTTCCCCAGGGATCTGTCCTTGGACCCCTTCTCTTCTCAATCTACACCTCTTCCCTGGGCTCGCTGATCTCGTCTCATGGTTTTCAGTATCACCTTTATGCTGATGACACCCAGCTATACCTCTCCACACCTGACATCACTGCGGAGACTCAGGCCAAGGTATCGGCCTGTTTATCCGACATTGCGGCATGGATATCCAACCGCCACCTGAAGCTGAACATGTCTAAGACCGAGCTCCTTGTCTTTCCTCCTAAACCCACTTCTCCTCTTCCTCCACTCTCTATCTCTGTTGATAACACCCTCATCCTCCCCGTCCCATCTGCCCGCAACCTCGGAGTCACCTTCGACTCCTCCCTCTCCTTCTCTGCGCATATCCAACAGACTGCCAAGACCTGTCGCTTCTTCCTCCTCAATATCAGCAAAATTCGCCCTTTCCTCTCTGAGCATACCACCAGAACTCTTGTCCATGCTCTCATTACCTCTCGCCTCGATTACTGCAACTTACTTCTCACCGGCCTCCCACTCGGCCATCTATCCCCCCTTCAATCCGTTCAGAACGCTGCTGCACGTCTTATATTCCGCCAAAACCGATATACTCATATCACCCCGCTCCTTAAATCACTTCATTGGCTTCCGATCAGATATCGCATACAATTCAAGCTCCTCCTCCTTACCTACAAATGCACTCAGTCTGCGGCTCCTCACTACCTCTCCACCCTCATCTCCCCCTATGTTCCTGCCCGCAACCTCCGCTCACAGGACAAAGCCCTTCTCTCAGTACCCTTCTCCACTACTGCCAACTCCAGGCTCCGCTCATTCTGCCTTGCCTCACCCTATGCCTGGAATAATCTTCCTTTACCCATACGCCATGCCCCCTCCCTACCCATCTTCAAATCTCTGCTTAAAACTCACCTCTTCGGGGGGAGATCACGTGGTGCAATGAGCTGAGCAGACGCGTTTTGCTGCAGCTCGAGGGCCCTCACCCTGAAATTACATTTACATCGCTTCATTAGCGTTTAGAAATCAACCGCTGGCCACAGCGAGACTATATGGACAAATATATAAATAAAACTCCAGTCGGAATGGCACTACGCACCAGGAAAATGGAGAAAGAGAAGAGTAAAGTGCCTACCCCGGAGTTCAAAATGGCGGGCGAACCGCTGCAGGCTGACCGGGTTTTTTCAGCATCGCAACTAGAACAACTGACAACGGCGGTAGCGAGGGCCTGGCAGCCTAAGTGGGACGCTCTAGAGATTAAAATAGATGCCTACCATACTAAGCTAGAAGGATTGGAGACTCACATGGAGGATCTGGCAACAAGGGTCTCGGCCCTAGAAGATGACTCACAGGGGTACAGCGCAGATATCCGTGAAATAAAGCAACAACTCCGGGAACACGCAGATAAACTAGAAGACCTGGAAAATCGTTCCCGGAGAAGCAACATACGAATTGTGGGTATCTCAGAGAATATTCCAGATAGAAATTTAGTGACATGGCTTACGGACTGGTTAACCAAGGAACTGGCACTGTCAGACTCTCTGGGGCCTTTAGTACTTGAGCGCGCGCACCGCGTGGGACGTAAAAATGATACCCAGACAAGACCGCGAGTGATAGTGGCACGGATACTTAATTATCGCCACAAATTGGAAGTTTTAAATGGATTTAAGATACGCAGAGGGGATTTAAAACATGAGGGGCGACCAGTCCTTATGTTTCAGGATTACTCCGCCGGGGTCCAGGAGCAACGGAAAAAATTTCACCAAATATGCGCAGCATTAGCGCAGAAACAAACCCGCTTCATACTCCAGTATCCAGCATTGCTGAAAGTCTCACTACAAGGACAATGGCGCATGTTTAAAACTCCGGAGGAGGCTAAAGTTGGATTACGGGAACATGGCATCTCTGAGGAGGACTGAGGGTATGCTTAGTACTTGCTGTGAGACAGCGCCTTAATATAATATAATTACAGTAAGTAAGGAATTACATGTTAAATGGGGGTGAGGGCTCCCTGCTAATCAGGTGATCTCGAGCCGAAACCAGGCTTTGGCCCGGCAGATGGCTAAGGGTTGGACAGAGAGGGGGGAGACTAGGGGGGGGGGGAAGACTAGGGAACGGGTCAAACAAGGAAGTCAGAGGTACCAAAAGTTTGGGCAGGAGGCAAGTCGGGGTCATAAGAGTTTACAATGGGGCCACAATTAAAGGGGACAGATGGAATGAGCGAACCTGGAGCTGGGGGGACCATGAAAATCTTTGGAGAGGGAGTAGAACCAAAAAAATGAGGGGCAAATTTGATGAGGATAGCGAAAATGGACACAATGACCACTAGAATAATATCCTGGAATGTTGGTGGTATAAGCTCCCCGATTAAAAGATCTAAGATTCTAACCATGCTAAAAAGGTATAAAGCTGACATAGCGTGCTTACAAGAAACACGCCTGACAGACAAAGAGCACCTTAAATTACAAAAATTATGGGTTAGCGAAGTGTTTGCGGCCCCTCCTCAGGGTAGGAAAGGGGGAGTCGCTGTATTATTTCGTAAAGGACTGTCATATAAGGCTACAGTACTGGATAAAGGAGCCAAAGGAGATTTCATTCTATTAAGAATATGGATGTCAGGGAGGGATTTGTTGTTGTTGGTCCTTTATGGGCCTAATAACTTTGATGCAGCATTCTTCAAAGCTCTAACTGGGAAATGCTTGCAGAGTGGGGGAGGAGACTTGATAGTAGTGGGAGACTTCAACGCAGTAATAGACCCCCATCAGGATTGTTCCAGCACTATAGCTTCTCAGTACCGAGGGACGCGGGCTTGAGAATTCCAAACTTTTAATAGAACCCTAGATCTGGTAGATCCGTGGAGGATATTACACCCCGGAGAGAGCGATTATACGCACAGATCAAGGGCTCATGGCACGTTTGCTAGAATTGATTACATCATGTTAGCTCGCTCTCTTTTTCACCTAGTAGACGCAGCAGTCATTGGCCCAGAAGTAATATCCGACCATGCTATAGTGTGGGTAGATCTCAAACTCATGCCAGACCCAGGAGGGGGGATAGGGTGGAGATACCCAGCTCATTTGCACTTTGACCCCCATTTGCGGGAACATATACAGAAAAGCTGGGGACAGTATATAGAGCATAATAAAATCCATACAGATACCCAACCTGAACTATTCTGGTCAGCTTCCAAGGCTGTTCTACGAGGTGCTATAATAGCCTATTGCAGTGTCAAAAACAAAAGGAAAGCAGCTAGCATCCTGCTACTGGAGAGGCAGCTGCAAAAGGCCAAAAGAGGACATTTGTGCCACCCCACGACCACCACTCTAGAAAAATTGAAAGCCACCCAGATAGCATTAAACAGCTTGCTGCATGAGAGAGAAATGAAATCAGCTTTGTTTTATAAGTATAAGCTGCAGAGGTTTGGAAACCGGGCAGGTAGAATGCTGGGACGTCTAATAAAAAATGTAGGTGCGCCAAGAGCGGTGACCTCACTTAAGGATCCCAAGGGTAACCTCATCACAGACAGCAAAAAGATAGGGCAAGCATTTACAGAGTACTTTAAAGACCTTTATCAGGCAAACTCGCCCCCCAATGAACAAAAAACGCGAGAATATTTACAGAAGATAGGCCTTCCCAAGCTGACGGAAGAACAGTTAGAGATCTTAAACAAACCCCTAGCACTGTCTGAGCTACAACAAGGGATTAAAACCTTAAAACTGTGGTCAGCACCAGGCCCGGACGGGTTATCCGGGGAATACTATAAAATCTTACCAGGGGAAGCACTGGCGGCACTTTTAGAGTACTACCAGGAGGTCATTGAGGAGGGAAGTTTCCCAAGATACGCTAACACAGCGCTGATAACATTAATCCCTAAACAAGGGAAGCCCCTCGATAAAGTAGAATCTTACAGACCAATATCTTTGTTAAACGTTGACATAAAGATTTTGGCAAAAATGATGGCAGAGCGTCTGGCGCAATGCTTGCCATCGCTGATAGGCCCAGAACAAGTGGGGTTTGTGAGAGGCCGCCAGTCAGCTCACAATGTCAGGAAAACCCTGCTGGCTATAGCGTCTAGCCAGCAAGCTGAGGTGCTCACCTTGATCCTGAGCCTGGATGCTGAAAAGGCCTTTGATCGGGTCGGGTGGGACTTTATGTTTCAAACGTTAACGGTAATGGGCCTGGAGGGATGGTTTATGCAAGCTATAAGAACACTTTATGATAAACCTCGAGCGGGAGTACTAATGAATGGCATTAGAGAATCAGAGTTCCAGATTGGGCGGGGTACAAGGCAGGGCTGCCCCCTGTCCCCATTGCTGTTCCTCCTGTCCCTGGAACCCCTGATACGGACGGTCCTCGCAGCTCCAGATCTACAGGGGGTCAATTTGGCGGGTCACACCATAAAGATTTTAGCTTATGCAGATGACCTGTTAGTGGTGGTGAGGGAGCCCTCTAGAACTTTGGGGAAACTGTTAGAGATTATTGAGATATATGGGGGATACTCAGGCTTTCGACTAAACCTGCACAAATCTACTGCCCTCCCAGTGTTCCCGGAGGTGCGCACAACATGGCCTGGGACCTTCCCTCTGCAATGGGCACAGACCTCTCTGAAATACCTGGGAGTGTTTATCCCCATGGACTTGTCCAAGCTTTACGAACAGAATGTGTTGCAGTTATTACGAGATACCAACAAGCAGTTGCTAACTTGGGGACCACTACCACTTTCGTTGCTGGGACGGATTGCTCTGGTCAACATGGTCATAGTCCCCAGGTGGCTATACACATTTCAAACTCTCCCGCTATTCTTAAAGAGGACAGACGAGCAGAGGCTGATAAAAATCATACAGACTTTTATATGGAAAAAGAAAAAGCCTCGCCTTCCTTACACCACGTTGTGTATACCGAAAGAATATGGCGGTCTGGGACTCCTGAACATTAAGCACATGACTGTGGCCAGTGGTATGCGCCACATAAACGACTGGTTTAGAGGTACCCAGGACTACACGAACACGTCCTTGGAGCTGCAGATATACCCTGAAACTCATTTCAGCAGCTACCTGCACACAAAAGGTTCCCAAATACCTTACATATTGAGAAGAACCGGAATAATGGGATCAGCAAAAGCTGTATGGAAATGGATTTGCAAGCTTCATAACTTCTCGGCAAAAACCACTCCGTATTTATCAATATGTGGAAACCCAGACTTCAGGCCTGGCCTACTCTACCCAGCGTTTCAGAGATGGAGGCGGAAAGGGATGGTGTTTTTATCCCATGTCATCACCTCTGAGGGAAAGCTCAGGTCGTTTCAAGATTTACAGAAAGAATTTGCATTACTTCCAACAGATAAATTCCACTACCTCCAGCTGAGACACTATGTACAGTCCCTGCCGTGGGAGGACCTGGCAGAGGATGTTCAGGAGGAGCTGGCCTCGGCCTTTTCTCTGGCGGCACAACAAAGGGTCCCACTTAAATTTCACCACAGGCATATCAGAGACACTGCTGAAGAACTAGATTATGCTAAACTGTTGGACATGTGGCAACAGGACATACCAATAGATCTGACGGTCTCACAATTTAAAACACACATCCTAACGATATGCAAGCAGTCTACCTTAACTTCGCACTGGGAAACACAATATAAAGTGGCACTCCGTTTATACATCTCCCCGAGAAGAGCCTTCCACATGGGACTTTCCCCCTGGGGGGAGTGCCCTAAGTGTGGGGGAGCTGGGGCCACGCTGGGACACATGCTCTGGACTTGTGGGGGCTTGGTTCGCTTTTGGAAAAACTTGATTCATTGTATTTCAAAAATCTGGAAGACAGACTGGAAATATGACTCTGCCCTACTACTGGGGCGTCCGAAACTTATACATCCTGTCCCGGCGGGGTTTACAGCTTTTGTCCAGAAGTCTATCATAGTAGCTAAACAAGTGATATTAGCAGAATGGGTGTCCCGACAAGATCCCACTTACTCCCAGTGGCGGACACGTATGATAACACTGTTGCGGTTTGAAAGATTGGGAGTAGCAGACTTCAAATCCAAGGCTGGACAATTCCAGAATATCTGGAGCCCTTTCCTCAATACAATGTCCCCAACTGCCAGGAGCAGGCTTGTTAACTATTAAGGGTACCCTAGTGGTTGCATAAGTAGAGTGGGAGGGATAAGGGGAGGGAGGGGGTATAGGGATAAGATGGAGGGATAGGGAGGGAAAGGGCAGGAAAGGGGAGGGCGTTGGTAGGGGGGGATGTTGATAAAAGTAAGTTTGTGATAATTGCGTTATTGTAATGTCATATATCTTTCTGCAATAAAAATGATTAAACATAAAACTCACCTCTTCAATGCTGCCTTCGGCGCCTAACCGCTCGAGAAATATAAAATACCCCAATCTATCCACCCTATCAGATTAACTGTTCACTCGTCCTCTAGATTGTTCACTTGTCTTTAGATTGTTCTCTTGTCTTTTAGATTGTAAGCTCTTTGAGCAGGGACTGTCCTATGTTTGAATTGTACAGCGCTGCGTAACCCTAGTAGCGCTTTAGAAATGGTTGTTGTTGTTGGTTGTTGTTGTTGTTGTTGTTTTGTAGAAGTTTACTTTTTAGATACACAAATGGATTATTTTGTTTTGAACATGTTTCAGGGGCAAGTGGTTTTATAAGTCAAAATAAATATTTGGTTTCATGCAGATCTCTTTTGATTAAACATAACTAAATGGTCTCTATGCCCCTAATGCAGTCCATTGGTTTTCTTATATTTTGTTCTTGTGATGAGTTATACTGTGCCAAAATTTTAATCTCTATCTGGTCAATAATAAAAGGAGCTCTTTGTGAACACTATCCACCCTAAAAGGTTGTTTTGTGACTGTGCATGAGGAATTGTAATATTGAATAAATAAGTGTATGTTTGTGTTCCTAGCCATGCATCCAAATTTTATATAATCCTTTCAAGAAAGCCAGTTAATCGTTTAACTTATTAGTGGAACATAACCACAGAGGCATAGTATGATCGCATTTTCAGTATGGTAATACTAGGGCCCAGCTAAGGAACAGGTTCTTTTGAGTTAGTCTTCATTGGACCAAACTTGCTTTCCTTGTGCCATCACTATACAGCAGGTACGCAGTGTCTTAAAAGGTGGAGTATAAAGGATTTTTTTAAACATATAAATCACACATCCCAAGCAAAGCCAGTTTTCATGTGAATTACATTTGAAAATACACTGAGAATAATAGAAGTCAGTTATATCATGGGAGCAAATAGATGGATATGTCTGCAACATTTAACAAAGTTGAGATTAGCATACATACCCAACTGTGCATTTAATGATATTCAAAGCTGAAAAATAAACTTAACTTGGCTTAAAGCTCTTCATTCACACTGTGAAGCTTCAAGTCTTAAATACAATTAATGGAGGAAAAAGACCTCAAAACTCTCTACTCGGCAGCAAGTATGATCTATTAGTGACGGCACATCACAGACTCCAATATTATCACAGATCAAAAATCCTCCACATATTTAAATTAAATCAATATTTTTAGATTGTTAGTTATCAGTTTTCACAATTTTTCTTCTGTGTTCTGAATTTTCAAAAACTGCACCGTAATTATCTCATAGCAACAAGAACATATGAAGTCGCTTAGCTTTCACTTTGCCTGACGGGGCTTTCCGTTTCACTCTTTATAAAGCTTCATCAGGGGACTAAGTGCTTCAGGAACCTATAAAGAAAATTCGATGTAGTCATCCAACAATGCAGAAGAAATACGTCTTCAAACAAACAAAAATCCCAGTAGAATGACTCACTCATCTTTCCCTATTCGCTGAATTTAAAGATAGTACTCAGTAACTTCAAAACATCAACTTCTTTATATGAACCGGAAGCAGAACAGGAATTACATCACTTGTTATTTAAATATTGTTCAAAAATAAATCACATTAAAGTATTCCACATATGAAATTTGAGGCAATTTACAAAAAAGCAGTCCATTCAATCTGCAAATTCAAACTGTGTGGTTCAAGGGATTTCAAGGTAAAGATCCAGTGTTGTTCCCGTCTTACTAACATTCTGTTCCTATCTCCTCTTCTAACACTCAGTGGGACCTGATCAATAATAAAGTAACGAAATGCCTCAAATCCATGTTGTTTTTACAAACAATGTGTTACCAGAGGTAATCCTCTAGTGTATTATCTGAAGCAGACTTAAAACTGGGGGATTGTCATTTGTTCCAGCTATTAGTTTTGACATGTTTCAATTCAGAGCGAACTTAGAAACATTTCTGAGAAAGCTTCAATTAAAAATTTTCTTTGCAGATAAAGAAAAGGGTTGTGATCAATCCATAGTGGCACCAAAATCGACCTGGATACCACCAACCCGTTTAGACCCTTTATTGCAGGCGTTCAAAACATTGGTATTAAGAGATGTTGAAGATCGGTACAATAACAAGCATTGGCGTTTTCGTGACAATTTGATGAAAGATGAAAGGGCATCGAAACAACTGAAGGGAAGACTGGATTTAGTAATTAAAAGGGTGGATAAAGGAGGGGGTGGTAGTGGTATTGGATCATGAAATTTATGTGAAGGAAATATCACAAGCTTTTACATGATCCAACACAACTACAATCAAAAATCCTGGATCTTACTCAGGAAGGGTTAGATAATGGGTTTTTTTTTTAACAAAAAGAGGATTTAAATATCTGAATGTGGAACATCCTGTGATCCCTGTCTTTTATGCATTATCTAAGATCCACAAGAGTCTTCAGTCCCTCCCAGATGGCCCAATTATTTCTTCCAAAGGGTCAGTCCTGGAGGCATTATCATCTATTGTAGACATTATGTAGCACCACATGCCTGTGCACAAATGCCCAGGTCAGGCCCTTAAGCACAGAGATGCCTGTTTGGGTTCCCATATGTGGCTCTACTATTACAAGAAGTATTTGCTCAGGTCAAGGGTCCCATGTCAGGCTTGGCCTGGGATGTAGGCATTAGAATGCCCACAATGGCGTCTTGCACATTGTAATGATGACCAGTTCAAGGAGGAGGTCCATTGGAGTTTGCATGCCCTCACTGTCACCAAATAGAACTTCTATGACTGTGTAGAAAAAATCAGAAATCAGTTACACAATTGGTGATCAGGCTGAATCTGGACGGTGTGTCCATTTACATAGGTTGCATTGTGTCAAACATGGTTAGGGATATATGATAGCCTCCTCACACATCCAATTTGGGTCCACGGCGCAAGCTTACTCTGAACTTGCACCACATTTTGGATAGTGGCTGCAGATTATCATTGATTATCAGTGTAAATGGTCAATTATTACTGATGTGATATCGAGCATCTTATCTGTCACCTGACAGGAACAATATGTTTTAGGTGACGCAGGATATGGCTGTCGTGTCTGGCTTTTCATGCCAGTGCATCATCCCGCAACACCTGCAGAGCAGTGGTATAATAAGGCACACATAGCCATTTGCTGTGTCATCGAGCTTTACAGTACACTCCAGAGACTGTCGCTGAGATAGTGCTGGCCTGTTGCATGCTTCACAATATTGCTCTCAGGCAGTGAGACATTAATCTGGATTTACCACCAGATCCACCCTGTCCTCCTTCAGGTATGCAGGAGAACACATTGGCTGGGAATCAGGTGTATTGCCGGGTCATGGAGGAGTATAATGCTCGTAAATATGCCCACTGTCCACCAATTCACCTCTACGGGGGGGGGGGGGGGGGGGGGGGGGGGGGGGGGGGGGGGGGGGGGTAATCAATGTAGCTGCATCATTGACAGAGATGTGTCTTTTGGCAGAATATGCGGTTCCTGCTGATCACCCACCACCCTGAGTCTTATGTCAGTCATGGAACATCTGCAGCTGAGGTGAGCATGACATTTCTGACTTCCAATTACAGTTTTAGTGTGCTCAGCAATGGTTAGCTTTGGGTTTGTGTCTCGATCAATCAATGAGGTACACGTTTCCCACCACGATCATTCCAGCTGTACACACTTCATCCGGTTTTGGCATGCCTAAAGTGAGTGTGCCATAATGGATGTGTCCTGTTTCGGTTATTGGTGAGCCCTTAGGTTCCCTGAGGCCCGGTAAGACCTCCGAGGACCGCCGCGCACCCCGAATCTTCACCCGCGGCGACCGCCGTTCACCGAGGGTTGAGCCCCCAGCTGCAGGCGGCCAGCAGGACTGCTGGAACCGCGGGGTGACGGTCGGCCTGGCTGGTAGTCAGCAACTCAGTCTCTAAAGGGCCGCTAGCAAGGACGGCTAGCGCAGAAAAGGAACACAGCCTCTGAAGGTGGCTAGCAAGGACGGCTAGCTGAAGAGGACACAGTCTCTGGAGGTGGCTAGCAAGGACGGCTAGCTGAAGAGGACACAGTCTCTGGAGGGGGCTAGCAAGGACGGCTAGCTGAAGAGGACACAGTCTCTGGAGGTGGCTAGCAAGGACGGCTAGCTGAAGAGGACACAGTCTCTGGAGGTGGCTAGCAAGGACGGCTAGCTGAAGAGGACACAGTCTCTGGAGGCGACACTTCCGATCCACTGTGTGGGCTTCTGACGAACGAAACGGAAGCACTGGACTCTTCCCGTTCCGTTGTTTAAATCCCCCGCCCGTCCTTCCCCTTCCAATCAGCTGGAGCCAATCCCCCCGGCCTAGGCAGGCAAGGGATGCTTGGATTGGCCAGCCTGCTAGGCAGGCGGGGTCTCCTCGTCAATGCGCCAATCCGGCGCGAGTCGGCGGGGCTGGCTCACTGGTCCGCTCCAGCGCAGGGAGACGACGACGCCGGCGCCGCCATCTTGGCCGGCGTATCCCCTTCTCCGAGGCCGGCCTCGGAGCGGCTCGCGGCAGCGCCAGCCCCGTCGGCGGCTCGTCTTCGCCGCCCTGGATCCCGCGGCCTCCGTCGATCTTCACCCCCCGCTGCGGGAGCCCAGGTAAGGGCCCGGAACGGGACAGGATGGATCATTGATTAGGCCTCACAACATCAGTGTCAAGTGCACAGCGACGATGGCAAGGTCTACCCCATTGAAAGATGCACTGCACAGTGAATGGGACACATTCTGATGTGCGTGTATCACTTTGGGAGAGACAGTTCCTGACAGAATGTACAGCAGTGCAATGTCAGCTGTGCCTTCTCTGATATGGCTGTCTGAGTACCCCACAACAATGCAATATCAGGGTTGAGATAGTCTAAAATGTAAAGCTACTCACATTCCTCCACATTACAGTGCAGGGAACCAAGTCTGCACTGGCACAACCTAGGGAAATATGGAGATATATTATTTCCACTGATGCTGTAAACAATGATAATTGATCAGAATGTCTCTTGACAGGTATGTTCTGCTCACTATGCAGGAGTCACCTCCCCTTTTTTACGTTATAATGACTGAAGTTTTTGCAATGTTAATACAATAGGACTCTTCAGGTAATGTGCCGTGCCTATGTAATTTCAACAAATTGCATTGTCTCAGAGTCAAAGCGTTATGCTATACGTACGTTTGAAGATAAGATTCCCAATTGCTCAGCACATGATTGTGTTATAGCTCAGTAAAGGTAGTTCAAAGCTAGGAAAGCTTCCTGTGCCTAGATAGATGGCCAAACTGTGTGGGGAAACTGCTATTGTGTGAATGTAGGAGGCTGAACCATATGCAATGATGAGAAGTGCTTGTGGCAGACCCAGCTGAGGCTGGCCTATAAGCATGTCTGAGTATATGGTGATGTCATCCCATATTTTTTAGGGTGTCACATTGCAGTGATACAGTCTATATGTGACTGTTCGAAGATAACCTCTGATATGTGTGGTTTATCTATTAAGAGATACGTTTTTTTTCTGCATAGGACAGAACAACATATTGGGATTGAGAAAGTGTTAGAGGAGACTACAAGACATTCCATATATCCTCTTCCCTCCAATGATCTGGGGATATGGGCACAGAGAGAGGATTTGAATGTGTGCAACTAACTGCTATCTTAGTTGCCTTGTGGTGAGTTGTTGGCCTTTCACCACACATTTTGCCTTCTTCAGTCATTTCCACCTGCCTCATCTGTTCAAACACACTCTCTGGTCCGCAATGATACTTTGTTATCAGATATCAGGGAACATTTGTTGTATGTCAAATGCCTTCAGTGCTGATGGGTGAGGTGCAGACCGGTCACAGGTTGCCTCTGTTTCCACACGGGAGTGGCTCCCTTGGCCCTGTTCCATAGGTGGTCGGTGGCCCAACTGTTTGGGGAGGCTAAAAGGGGCGGGGACAGGGGCGGGGCTTACATCCATAATTGTCTTACAACTCAGAAAAAAATAAGTAAAAATAAGTCACAATTAATACCTTTTATTAAATTTAGATATTAAATATGTATCATATGTCAAAGAATAAAGTGGTTGCTCAAAGCATGTACTAACCACAATTGCTCAACTGCAAAACACTATGCACAAATTTGTGCAAAAACACACTCATAAACCTTACTGTACCATAACACTGGGCAGACCCTAATAAACCAATATACCACACATACGGAAAATGCAGACCGTCAACAATATGAAACAAGGGATCATAATATCACAATTCTCATGTAGAGCCACAAAACACCCTTTTAGGGTGGAAAGTGTTCACAATGAGCTCCTTTTATGTAGATCCTTCAAGAGGTAGTGTGTCATGATTTAGGCTCTAAAACCCTTTCTGATGATTTGGTGCCACCTCAGTAAGCCCAATACACAATCTCTCCACTGCAAAACACTATACACAAACTTGTGCAAAAACACACTCATATAGCCTTACCAAACCATAACAGTACTAATTCCAAGGGCAGGACGAGCTAAACCTTATGCGTGGAAAGGCAGCACTGTAATTACACCGGGCTCTAAAACACCAGTACACAACCTAGTGAAACAAAACCAAAAAGGGCTGAAAATACTACATGCTAGCAGAATACTGCACCTTGATCACACATGAAAAACACATGACACAACAGATATGAAGGCAAAATACTGAACTGGAAAGTTACCTCAAGAAGTCAGACTCCACATGCAGCAATACTAGAAAAAATGAAATTTACATGCAAAACATCACAGATGCACCAGTGGCGTAGCCAGACCTGACATTTTGGGTGGGCCCAGAGCTAATATGGGTGGGCACTATGTATGCAGGTATGAGTAGTGTTTCGTGGGATATTACAAAATAATGCCTTAGAGTGCACTTGATGAAGGATAAGTAATAACCTGCCCAACAGTTGTCCTGTGTCAACATAACTGCGTATATACTTAATGGAACACCACCATTTTAAATTTATTTTAAAAATTTCTATCCTGCACTAGCCCACAATTCTAGGCAATTACTAGACAAACAGCACTTAAACTTGACCAGACATAAGTCTACTATAATGGCAAACATCTCAAAACACATCACAGTATCCTGCAAAATAATTATAGCAATGGCACATATCCGTCAAACTTTGCTTTATAACAAATGTAAATGCCTGATTAAACTGTGTTAAAACCACCTTTTCTAAAACTTTAGACAACAATGGCAAATTGGACACTGACCTAAAAATATTTGGCAGATCTGTCATAGGCCACAGCTAAGATGTTTCCTCTTACAGTTTTCCCATTGAAAAAAAGTGAATTCAAATTCTGGTAGGACCTCAGTAATAGTAACATTGTCAAAATCCCTTCCCTGCCAGATTATTTGTGAAGTAACATTAAAAGCTTTTTAGAGCCTATGTAGCAAACCTTAACACCACCAATTCTGAACACACAAAAGGCAGCAGTGAATATACACAACAGCAATATATGTCCCATTGTAAAAGCCAGACAAGTCAGATTGATATAGGTCCCCACACAAAGCACATGCCAAAACACAGAACAACTCTCACCAATTACAAAATAAAGGATCAAAAATTAGGAATTGTCCCGTAGCCCAGCATCAGCCCCCGAGATGCCAAGTTACCCAGTTCCAGGCTGGAAATTTTGGGGCTGTCCTGCATTTCTGCCCACTCCATTCTGTTGCATTATGGGACTCGAAGCACTCTACGGGCACTACAAATCCCATACTGTTTTGGGATATAAGTTCAAAACCAGGATTGCCCCAAAATCTCCAGCCTGAAACTAGATAACTTGGCATCCCTGCAGCCCTGCCCTTCCCTACCCTTCATATCCCAGCATCAGCCCTACCCTTGACTACCCCTTTCCCATCCCTCCTTGTAGCTCAGCATCAGCCCTGTCCTTCCCCTCCCACTCCCCCCCATAGCTCAGCATCAGCCCACCTCTATCTACTCATAGTCTGGTAACAGTCCTGCCCTTTCCTCTCTCTTCCCCCATAGTCTAACATCCCCTTTTCCCTTCCCAATCACCCACCCCACCCAGAAGCCCAACATAAAAAAAATATATATATATATATATATTTTTTTTTTTTTACCTGGCCACTGCAGTGCTCACCCCACCCAGAAGCCCACCAACAGGAAATATACAGCTTTTCTTTAAACATTGTGAAGACCACACACACCCAGAAGCCCACCACCATTAAATATAAAACTGTTTTTCTTTTCTTTCTTTTTTTTACCCGAGTCCAGTGCAGAGAAAGTGTCCTGTAGATTTCAGAGAAGTCTACAGCCCCGATCAGTGTGTGCACGTGGTTCAGTGTTGGGGAGAAGGCCCAAGTTGGCTCCTAGCAGTGGCTGAGGTTGGCAATGGGGGGAGTAGACTTCAATCCAATGCAGCTACAGTGGCTATTGACTCACTCCTGGTGCCTGGGGCTGGAGGATAATGAGTGCCCAGATTTCCCCAGCTGCTAAATTCATTGCAGCACCGGCCTCCTCCGGGACTTCTGACTCCCTGACTTTGCAGCAGGTTTGGGTCCTGGCGGGGGCTGACTGAGACCTGAGCTGTGCAGGATCCAGCAAACAAACAGTGAGCGGAACACTAAAAGGAATTGCTGTTTTTTTACCTTTTGCCTGTTAGGAAGGGAAGCAGAGCAGGGACGAGGACGAGGTAAGCACAGCAGGGAGCGAACTACACAAAGACCCCCGATGCCCGACTCCAGAGCAGAGCAAAGCAGTAGCAAACATGGCAGTGCAGCAGGAGGGCTGCTACTTTGCTTGCTGAAAGTCTGTTGTGGTGCTGGTAAATTAAAAAAAAACAAAGCACCAGAGCTGCAGGGCTCAGCTCACAAGATTTGTTTCAGTACTTTCTACACACAGCTGATTGAGCTAAGCGATTGGAGCAGCAGCGATGTGATGTGGAGGGCAGCTGGCACCTGATTGGTGATCACTGAGACTGGGTGGGCCTGAGCCAAAAATGGGTGGGCCTGGGCCCACCTGTAGCTACGCCCCTGAGATGCACATTTCCAAAAGCTGACATATTCCAGTTAATAAATTCTGAATAAAATACTTTTTTCTACCTTTGTTGTCTGATCATTTAGTTTTTCTATTCGCTTTGGTCCCAGTGTCTTCTGTTTTATGCAGTGTCTTCTTTCCATTTGATATTTTTTCTCTCACCATGTCCACCATCCTCCTGTGTCCTTATGCGTCCTGTCTACCATCTGTAGCCCTGTCCCTATCCTTCAGTATCTCAATCCAGCTCTTAAATTCAACAGTTTCCCTCCATCCATATCCAGCATTTCTCCTCACTCCCCTCCATCCATGTGCATATACTTCCCTCCCCTCCATCCATGTCCAGCACCTTCCCTCTTTCTCTCCTACCATTCCATCCAGTGTCATCCCTCTTTCTCTCTCCATCCTTCCACCCATTATCCTCTCCCAATCCTTCCGTCCATTGTCTTCCTCTATCTCCCCTTCCTTCTAGACAGTTCTCTCTCTTGACCCTTTTCCATTCAGCATGTCCTCTCTCACCCCATCCTTCCAGTGTCTTTCCTCTTTCCCTCCCTACCAGTTTCTTCCCTCCTTCCAGCATTTTTTCCTCTTTCTCCCTCCTTTCATCCAGCCAGCATTTCTTAGTCTGACAGCTAGGGTCTCCTCCAGTTTCTCCCCAGCAGCTTCTCTCTCTCGCATGCCCATGTCCCCTCTTTCTCTCCCCATCTCTCTCTGGCTTCCCCTGCTCTTTTCCATGTCCCTGGCTCTCCCCTGTTCTTTTCCATGGCTCCTCTTTCTATCCCCATCTCTTTCTGGCTCTCCCCTGCTTTTTTTCCATGTCCCTGGCTCTCCCCTGCTCTTTTCCATGGCCCCTCTTTCTCTCCCCATCTCTTTCTGGCTCTCCCCTGCTTTTTTTCCATGTCCCTGGCTCTCCCCTGCTCTTTTCCATAGCTCCTCTTTCTCTCCCCATCTCTTTCTGGCTCTCCCCTGCTTTTTTCCATGTCCCTGGCTCTCCCCTGCTCTTTTCCATGGCTCCTCTTTCTCTCCCCATCTCTTTCTGGCTCTCCCCTGCTCTTTTCCATGTCCCCTCTTTCTTTCCCTATCGCTCTCTGGCTCTCCACTGCTCTTGTTCATGTCCCCTGGCTCGCCCCTGTTCTCCTCCTACTGTTTTCACACGTTCTCTTCTCTCCCTCCAGCCCGGGCCTCTTTACAGCAGCGCTGACAGAAGAAGAAAAAGAAGCGCGGGGCCGCAGCAGCGTTCAGACATGCGCTGTCGGCTCTGCCGGTCCTCTGCCCCCGGAACGGGAAATTGACGTCACGGGGCAGAGACCGGCAGAGCCGACAGCGCATGTCTGAATGCTGCTGCGGCCCCGCACTTCTTTTTCTTCTTATGTTATGCTGGCTCCGAGAGAAGCGGCGGCAGCGGATGAGTGTAGGTGTTGTTCCTGGCTGCCGCTGAGCTGCTCAATAGAAGTGGCAGCAGCAGAAGATTTCATCGTCGGGAGTCTCGGGGTACATTTGGAGAGGGAGGCAGGCGGGCCGCCGCGAAGCTCACAGCTGAGCCTCCCCAAGCCTCTTATTCGGGGCGCCTATGCCCTGTTCCTTTTCACCACAGCTGTACTGGTCTCACACTGAGATCTCCACATCCACAGATATGGGGAAGATCAAGTAGGCTCAGGACCAGTGAACCCTCCATGTTTACAAGCTGTCTTTTAGCCTTCAGTAAGGTAATAGCTGGTGTCATCCAGGGGCGTAGCCAGACCTCGCGGTGGGAGGGGGCCAGAGCCCAAGGTGAGGGGCACATTTTAGCCTCACCCCCCACCGCCTCGCCGCTCCCCCTCACTTTGTCGCTTCCCCTCACCGCTTCATCACTCTCCCCGCAAAAAACAAATACCTTTGCTGGCAGGGGTCCCCAATCCCTGCCAGCCGAAGCCTTCTTCAGTGCTGGTCTCCGGCGCAGCTGTGCTCGCTGCCTTGCTCTTTCTTCTTGCTGACGTTCCTCCTGTACACGCTCCTTTACGTGAAACTGAGCCAGTTTCATGTAAAGGAGCGTGTACAGGAGATGTCCAGCAAGAAGAAAGAGCAGGGCAGCGAACGCAGTTGCGTCGGAGACCATCGCTGAAGAAGGCTTCGGCTGGCAGGGGTTGGGTACCCCTGCCAGCCAATCCAGGGGCCCGGATAAAATTTGCGGGGGCCCAGGCTGCCGTGTCCCCACCTAGCTACGCCCCTGTGTCATCTGCTTCTAGTATTATAACTTGCATTGCACGCCTGTGCCTTGACAGTGCTCTTGCATGTTTGAATTCAACTCGCTGAAAAGGTTGCACTCATAGCAGTTGGAGCTGTATTGGCACATATTCCAATTTACCCAGTTGCAGCCAGGAGATCTGCACAACACTCTAGCCTTTATATGTACACACAAACGCTGTGTGGCCTTTACAAGTTTAGATCTCACTCATTGCAGTCAGTGCTGACAGTCCCATTGTCACACAATGTCCCCCAACTGCCAGCCTACAACAGGGTACTTCAGCCTCTGTAGACAGACCCCCCCCTGTCAAATGCTCTTTGGTAATGGTTTGTGCTTATGTTGTCTGTACACATGCGAACATACAGATAGTGTCTTTGCAAGCTTGGCAAAGATGTTACAACATGTGGAAACTTGGAAGAGCAGCTTGTGATGTCTGGACTGTTTCGTGCTGTGGACAGCTCATCTGGTGAGCATTTGTCCCTATCAGCCTAGAGGAATAGGTTGCTCATACAGTATGCCACCACTCATCTCTTACAGTACATAGGCATCCTAGAGATAGTTTGTGCTGTGTGTGAATGTGCTATATCATGTCATCGGTCGCCAAGGGTAATTTGAAGCTTCCCAAAAGGTAGCGCACCTAGGAGAATAGTGTGGAAACACATGTGGAAGTAGAGATGTGTAATGGGCAGGTGCTATACTGCCTGTTTGGATCTATAATCTCTTGCCTATATGTAGTTTGTAACCATTATCCCCATCACTTTTGGCCCAGTCTTTTGGGGAGATGGTTCAGAGGGCATTATAAGTCCAGATCTACTGAAGGAAGGTAGTATCTACCTAGGGACAAGTGTCTAGGCCACTTGCTGTCATGTTGTACTGCCCAGCTGTGTTTACATGTCCCCTCCCCCCCCCCCCCCCCCCCCCCCCAGCTTCATCCAGGACAAAGAAAAGATAAGTCCTCAACAGTACTTGCTATCTCAGCGTGATATTGGGGACATTAAATTGTTAGATGGCAGGAGGAGCACATCAGTCTGTATAGACTGTCAACATAGATTGTGGAGCTCAAATAGTACTTGGGTTAACAGCAACCATGTGCTTAAGGCCTCGAGCCATGTAACTGGACAGAAAAAAATTATTAAATTATTCATGAGTGGCACTGAGTGATAATGAGCACTATTGATCCTCTGGAGCCATTGTCTTCCATCACTGGAGGGGAGGATAGGACAGAAATGATCAATTGGTTTAACACCAATGTATAGGGCCCCCCTCATGAATGCAACACCAGTCAAGATTTGGATTGTCTGAAAAGTACTGGGGTGCTTGCCATGATAGTGGGAGATGTGGTCCCCTGCCTGCTCAGCTTTCTGCCTCAAACTTGGAGCTAAAGCATACCTTCCACTCTGCATATCTGTTGTGATGCTATCTAAAACTTAATGTGGCCTGAGCCTTGAGCTCTCTGTAATCACAGTAGCCTCATGGCTGCTCGATGCTAAATGACTTTCGGGCTCATTTTCAAAAGAGAATAACGCCCAAAATGTGGCGTAAGTCTGCATTTGGATGTTTTTCTCACAAAAACATCTAAATCAGTATTTTCAAAACCTATTTTTAGACGTTTTTCTCTGAAGTCCACCAGAAGTGCGTCCAAATCTCAAGGGGGAGTGCCAGGAGCGTGTTCAGGGCGGAACTTGGGTGTTCCTAAGACTTAGACATTTTTTAGCCATAATGGAACAAAACCGTCCAGGACTAAAACAGACGTTTTGAGCTAGAACTGTTTTCATTACGAATAAGGCACAAAAAGGTGCCCTAAATAACCAGATAACCACTAGAGGGAATCAGGAATGACCTCCCCTTATTCCCCCAGTGGCCACTAACCCCCTCCAACCCCCCAAAATGTGATGAAAAAACATTACTTACCACCTCTATGCCAGCCTCAGATGTTTACTCCAGGGACCTGCATGCTGTTCTAATGGACCTGAGTATGTCTAGTGGTAGGTGCAGTGCGCTGCAGACAGGTGTACCTAGGTTCCTACCTCCCCCTAACCTTTACACTTGTTTAGGAAACTGTGAGTCCTCCAAAACTCACCAGAAACCCACAGTATCCACATATAGGGTCCCCCTTCACCTGTAAGGGCTATGGTAGTGGTGTACAGTTGGGGGTAGTGAGTTTTGGGAGCTAAGAAGTCAGAACACAAGGTATGGGAGCAATAGTGAGATGTGTACTTGGGAGCAGTTTATGAAGTCCACTGCAGTGCCCCTATTGCTGTCCTGGGATGTCAGGGGGACCAGTCTACTAAAAATGCTGGTTCCTCCTACATGCCAATGGCTTGATTTTGTGGGTTTTGCACTTGGACTTTGTATTTATTATTTATTTATTTATTGCATTTGTACCCCACATTATCCCACCTTTTTGCAGGCTTTTTCGAAAATGGACCAAAAAACAAACAGTCCAAATCACAAAACGTTGTTCAGAACAGTCTTTTCAGAAACAAAGATAGATGTTTTTCTTTTTTGAAAATGACCTTCTTTCCTATTTGGATTGTGGACATTTTTTTGCAAAACGTCCAAAGTCGGACTTAGATGTCATATTGAAAATGCCCCTCTTTGTTTCTGCCAAAGTAGGTGTTATCCATAAACAACCCTGCCTCCTGTTCTCACTGTACTTGGCAAT
The DNA here is from genome assembly GCF_901765095.1 of Microcaecilia unicolor. Lineage (NCBI taxonomy): Eukaryota > Metazoa > Chordata > Amphibia > Gymnophiona > Siphonopidae > Microcaecilia > Microcaecilia unicolor. The sequence goes on along the minus strand of NC_044031.1, from coordinate 632,512,471 downwards.
ATGGCAAAGTGAATATGATTGAGGCAAGGGTCAGTGCCACATGGACCACAGCTAGATGTAAGTATGACTCATTACTCCAACAGTTCACATGGTAGTGTGCCTAACCAACTGATCTCTATAGGATGTCTGCCAGATTCACTGGGGATGGGAGTAGACAGGCTTGATGGTCCTCAGTGTTGCCTATTGAACTCAAGGAGGGTGTCTGGGCCAATGCTTAGCAGGGAATGGCGTGTAGCAGGGGCGTAGCTATGGGTGGGCCCAGGCCCACCCAATCACAGTTCAGGCCCACCCAGTTTCTCTTGATGCTCCAATCGGGATTCGGCTGTAGTCTGGTTCCAGTCCAAGCAGCAGGTAGCTCTCAGCAGTGGCGTCTACCAAGGGCGGGTGTAGGTAGTTATGCTGCCATCCATGAACGTCTTCCGTGCGGACTGGTGCGGTGCTGCATGAGGTGACCCATCTCTCCCCCCCCCCCCCCCCCCCCCGACGTGCGGTATCGCTCTCCCTCCTCCTCACCCGGCTGAAATGCGTTATCAATTGTCCGGCGGCAGCGCTTGCTTAACAAGCAGCAAATCGCTCCGGAACGCGGCCCGGGGGCGGGGCGGCCAGGAGGGAGGGGAGATGGAGTTCCGTGACGTCACGCCGCCCAACCCGGCACCCGCGCGCGCTCAGGCTTGCCCAGGCCGTTTTTTTTGGGACGATGGCTGGTAGTGCGTTTTGAGGCAGTTTGCAATGGGTTGAGGTAAAGGTGAGGGCTATTTTGGGGGAGGTGCTTGGATGAGGTGCAGTTGCAACTTGCAGGGCTAAGGCAATTGCTTGGGGATCATTGTGGGTGCGTTTTTTTAATATATGGGGCTATTAGTAAGATGGAAGTACAATAGTTTTTAAAGCTGGGGCAGGATGTTGAGGGGAGAGGGGTGGAGGGATGCCAGAACCCAAGGGAAGAGTGGTGGAGAGAGGAAGGAAAGCAATGACAGGGGAATGGGAAAAAGGGGGGGTGGGTGGAGAAAGGAGTGAGAGTGATGCCAGACCAAAGGGAAGCAAGAGGGGAGAGAAAGGTGGGACGCATGAGGGAGAGGAGACTGGGAAAAAGCTGGATCTGGGGTGGGGGAGAACAAGATGCAGTACTATGAAGCAGGGGAGAGAAGAGGGAGAGATATACTGGCCCCGGGGTGGGAGTGCAGGAGAGAGAGAGAGAGAGAGCAGGGTGAGGAACATGGGAAGGGACACAGAGGGCAGATTCTGAACATGGGGGGGGTGGGGGAACAGGGATGGGAACACAGAGAGCAAATGCTGAACACAGGGGGAATAGGGACAGGGACACAGAGGGGAGGTTATGGATAGGAGAGATAGTGAGTCAGAGGAAATGACAGTGGACATAGAAAAAAGTCAAATAGACAGGATATAAGCAGAAGATGGATATGGACGGAGTACATTGAGAGGAGAAATAAAGATGGAGAAGGGGGAGATACTGGAATGAATCATGTAAAAAGGAGAGAGGGAGACAGGCAGGATAGAAGGGAAAGAAAAGGCAGGCAGTGGATGGAGGAGGCAGAGAAAAGCAGACAGCTGGATGAAAGGGAGAGAGAAAGAGAACAGATGCGGGATGGAAGGGAGAGAGTGAAGAGATGACAAGGAAAGCAGAAACCAGAGACAACAAAGGTAGAAAAAAAGATTTATTTATTTATTTATTTGCCTTAGAATAAAGTAGTATTGTAGCTGTGGTGATAAAGTAGAAAATGAAAATAAGGTGATATGTTTTGTTGGACTATTTTATTACATTTTGACCAACTTCCGAGACCAAAACCCTCCATCCTTAGGTCAGGACAGGACCGTAACAGCAATATACTGTACTGACCTGAGAAGGAGGTTTTGGCCTCTGAAAGCTAATTGAAAAAGTATTAGTCCAATAAATGGTATTATCTTATTTTCTATGTTTTGTTTTATGTCTGTTTTTTAATTTGTAAAGTGTTGATTGGTATTTGTCAGTTTTTTCAAGTTTACTTCTGCTATCTTTATATTTTGCACAGTACTAGGAGACATGCATCACTGTTTCTGTGGTGTTGCATTGTATGCGGAATCTGGCCTCTTGGGGTTCAGTTTAATTTTTGTCTACATATTTCTATTTTAGTTTGTGGTTACTTATTCTATACTTGGTGAGGATGTATCTGTGTTCTGTGTTCTATGTTTGTGAAAAAGACATGATTTTCTGTTGGCAGGATCATTTTTACTAATGTCTTGTTTAGTTTTACAATGGGTGTATTGATGTTCTAGTGCTCACTGCAATGTTTTAAGATGTTGCGTTTCCTAGGTACATACTTGTTGTGTAACTCATATTAGTAAAAATAATTTTTCATATAGAGGAGAGGGTGTTAAAAATGATCGCCCCGGGTGTCAAATACACTAGGTACGCCACTGGCTCTCAGTTCTATATTTTTAAATGTTTGTTATAAAGCAATGTTTGAAGGATATATGCCATTGCTGTTATATTACAGGATCTTGTCATGATATGTTTTCTGTTATTGCAGACTTAAGTCTGGTCAAGTTTAGATATGGATAATTGTAACTGGTTGGTTTTTTTTTTTTTCCCATTATCTATGTATGTGATTTATATTGATGCAGACTACTTACAAATCTATCATCAAATTTCTAAGGCTTTATTTTGTAGTGTCCCAAGAAACACTACTCATACACACAGTGCCCACCCATATTAGTTCTGGGCCCACCCAAAATGGTGGGTCTGGCTACGCCACTGGCGTGTAGATGTGTTTGTGTGTTCCAACCTGCTATGTCTGTGTCTAACTCAAACATAGATGGTTTCATGTTGACATCTGACCACAAACAACACTCTGTATCCAGAAATTGGTGTTTGTCCATCATTCATACTAGACAAACAGTAGGAGTGGAAAGAGGGATGATGCATAACAGTTTGTTTTGTCCCAAACTGTTAGAGGTGGTAGCAAAGGAGCAAGGGGGTCATAATGAGGAGCACCACTTTGGTAGGTATGGTGTTAAAGAATCATATGGTTGTTTACTCTGGAAATACCACATCTTCTGTCTCTAATTCTTACCCACGTGCCATCATCAATTCTTCACGTATTCAGAGGATGTGGGGCTTGGGGGGGGGGAGGAGCCACTCTGGCATCTGTGCTAAGTTACTGGTTCCCTAACCTTATCCTGGAGGCACCCCAGCCAGATAGTTCTTCAGGATGTGCACAATTAAGATTCATGAGATAGATTTGCATGCTGTGGAGGCAGTGCAAGCAAATCTTTCTCATGAATATCAGGGTGTAGATTCTGAAAAACTGACAGGCTGGGGTGTCTCCAGAACCAGGTTGGGGAACCACTGTGCTATGCCCTCTGCCATTCCTCCTCAAAGAGATCTCTGAACCACAGGGGAGGGTGAAGACATCTAGGCGTCATTAGGCTGCAATATGGACAGATTATCACAATTCTCTCTGCTCACTTCTCCTATCTGCAGCCCTTCTCTCCCCCAGATAGTACAGATCTAGAGTCCACTGGTTTGCCCACCAAGATGTACAATGAAACTGGCCATGTTTTGGTACCCCCCCCCCCCCATCATACAGTACCAGAAGTATGCTGTGGACACTATGGTAATCGTTACAAATGAGACCACTCATAAACTTGTATTTGTTGCTTTTATTGACCAATGTGTAGTTACTCTATGACAGTATCTTTCATGTAGCTAATACCTTTGCATTTATCATACAGCTTGAGTTTCACAGCCTAGTTAGTATTTCTCAATCTTCCCCTAGGTCAAACTAACAGCTGCCTAGTTATTTTGGCCTGGCCCCTGCCCTATTTCCACTTGCCCCTATATTACTCCAAATCCTGGGGAAGAAAGAACATTTTTCAGGTCCATCACACATGACAGTACAGAATACCTCCAGTTTGATAGTACATAACTTGCTGTGATTTCATGTCATTAATGCCATCCTGCCTATCATATCATATATTTGTCCATGTGGCCATGCTTTCCTGAATTACCATAGACTCTGATTCTGTGTCTCCTTAATAGGATCCACTCTGTACACAACAAACTTATGTGCACAAATCCCTCTCTCACATCATAACTATATGGCCTCATTTGTTTTGATATCAAGGCAGCCAGCAGATGTGTTCATTTAGATCTTCATTTACACCTCATTGTAGATAGACCTCTGCAATGTAACAAGGACACACATAAGAACAATGTTGGCACACATTTCTCAAACTGTTGTTAAATATGCAGCTGGAGCCGAGCCATACATACAGAGACTCCCATTTGCACTAACCTGTCTACAATGACCTCTCCACATCAGGATCTGCTTCATGTCCAATAGGCCGTTTGTTACAGCTGTGTTACCTATTTGGGGTCAGACAAAGGGAAAGGCATCAATAGTTTCAAATATGTTGGTTATGTGATGAGGTTCACCTGTCACATTATGTTTTGGCAGAGGTCAGCTATGACATAGCCGGGTGGCAGGCTCTTCTACTGGGTGGTTTGGCTGATCATTTTGGAGTTATCCTGTAATGTACAAACCTCGTGTAGGGTAGGAAGTATGAAGGCATCTTACCTACAACATAGATTCTGGCTGCAAATAGAGAGCAGACTCTATATCCAGTGTGTGCTGCAGGTCGAGGGCAGCTGTGGGGAGTGGCTTCCTGGATCTTGGCCCCTGTGGCAAAAAAGAGAAGGCTTCATTGTGAAGTGAGGCACACACTGGTTGATTAAAAAGGTGGCTGTAGGAACTAACACTCAGGGCATATCTTGGTGTCAATGTACTCACTCATCTAAGGGCCTGATGTCATTGGTTAGGGTCCTGTGTCACCACATGATTTGTAGTGCCTACAGGAGACACCAAATAGCTGCAGACATTTTGGGACTGTACCCTCTGAGGTCACACATCCATTGAACAGCTTTGGCACTGCAGGGAGTGAAGCTGCAAGGGCCACAAGGGTTCACAAGCACCTGCAATGAGGATGACTGTCTATAGACTGCTGGAGCCTGATACTGGCTGTCAGGTGGAATGGGTTCAGGACCCAGCACATGTGGAAGGCCAGAAGGGGGTTTGTACCTGAGGAGATCAGGACATATAGCTGCTCACCAGTTATCAAATAACTGTTTTACATGGCTTCAGGCAAAGAGCTTTCTCTCTCTCTTCTTCCGGACTGAAACTGGGGGAAAAAAAACAGTACAATCCAATGAAAAGAGCTCCTGGGCCAATCAGAGCCCAATCAACAAGTTAAAAAAACTGGTAACATCACTGAAGGCAGTTCCTTTATGTGTGTGCTAACTAAGGGGCAGATGCACTAAACTTAACAAGCCATTAACGAGCAAGTAGGAAACCCTGGCATGCACTAAAGGCCATTTTATGATCACGGTAGCAGCTAGCGAAAACGGAATGCAGATGATCCAAAGGCTATTGCAAGGCTATTATAATGAGATGCACTACGGTTTTCCGATCCTCTTACCGTAAAAAAACCTAACGGGAGGTCTACACCTCTCGTTGGGGCAAATCGGAAGAAAAATATGTAGTCAGGGACGTCCTTTTTGGACATCCTTCACCTGAAAAAAAAACCCCACTCCAAAGACGTTCTTTTTGGATGTCCTTCTAAAAATCTGTGCCACCCGAAAGGAAGACACCGCGCTGCTCACCCCCTCCACGGCTTGCTGCAGGAAGGCTCCGATGCGGCTCAATCGTAGCAGGAGAGTGCAGTTGAGGACGTCCATCCAAAAAGACGTCCTTTTTGGACGTCCCTCCCCCCAATAATAAAAACGTCCTTTTTGGACGTGCTTCACTCAGCTAAGAGACCTTGAAGTCTCTCAGCCAATCACAACACGTTTAGCTGAGCTAAACACGCTGTGATTGGCTCAGAGACTTCCAGGTCTCTCAGCTGAGTGAAGGACGTCCAAAAAGGACGATTTTATTATTGCAGGGGGGAGGGGAGGACATTCTTTATGGATGTCCATGATGAGCACTTGCCTTTTTTTTTCCTTTATGCTGCCCCCCCCCCCCCCCCCCCGAGGTCACCGTCGCCGCTCCCCCGTGCATTGAAATCACAGCTTCCCGCAGCCCCGGCCTCCCCGCTATCCTCCGTGACCCCGCCCCCCCCGAGGTCAAGGTCATCATCTTCGCAGCCGCAACTACCCCCTCCACTCGCCCCCCTCCTGCCACAGGGCCAGGCCCTCACAGCGCCTCTCACCTCTGTGTGAAGGCGCTGCAGCAGGCAACAGCAGATCGCCTCCCTTCGGACTTCCCTCCTTCCCTCCCTGAGTCCCGCCTCCCTTCGGACTTCCCTCCTTCCCTCCCTGAGTCCCGCCCTCGTAGAACTACGTCAGATGAGGGCAGGCCAGGGACGGAAGGAGGGAGGCCCGAAGGGAAGCGATCTGCTTTTGCCTGCTGCAGCGCCTTCACACAGAGGTGAGAGGCGCTGTGAGGGCCCGGCCCAGTGGCAGATGGAGGGGGGCGAGTGGAGGGGGTGGCAGTGGCAACAACCTTGATCTCAGAGCGCCGGTGGAGGGCGGGGCACGGAGGATGGTGGGGAGGCCGGGGCTGCGGGAAGCTGTGATTCAATGCATGGGGGAGGGGGGGGGGCGGCGGAAGGGAAAAAAAGAAAGCCAGAGTGCTCGCCAGGTACATCCAAAAGAATGTCCTCCCCCCCCCCCCCAATATAAAAAATGTCCTTTTGGACGTCCTCCACTCAGCTGAGAGACCTGGATGTCTCTGAGCCATCACAGCGCGTTTAGCTCAGCTAACGTGTTGTGATTGCTCAGAGACTTCAAGGTCTCTTAGCTGAGTGAAGCAACGTCCAAAAGGGCGTTTTTATTATTGGGGGGGGTGGGGGACATCCAAAACTCTATATACATAAAGTGAATCACACAGTCATATGGAACATGTAACTTACATTTACATCAACTGTATACAAGACATTTTAAATAGTCTTTTACCACCTAGAGTTTTTTTTGTGTGATTATGCTATTACATTGTGTGTTTTCAAACATTTTTATACAGACTCCTGAGGCAGGCCAGATAGAAACACGGCAGTGTCGATTGTTGGAAAATAATCTTTTAGATCCATGGGCGCATCATCTGTGCATTTTTTGAGTCACCATCACTATTTTTTGTGTGTCTTCAAGTCTGCAAAGAGCTTCAGTTCTTCTTTGTGTAACATCACCTTAACATTTGCCAGCTCAGGGGTGGGTTTGGACGGTTTTCAGCAGACTTCTTGTCAATTTGGCACATTAAAGTGTGGGTTTTGGCCTCTTTTGCAAGGAGAAGGAAGCCATACAAGTTTCAAGTGCTGTAGTGAGAAACAAATATATGCGAGTCTGAGCAAAACCGAAAAAGTAAAAGCACACAGTCGATGCCTGTTGTCCTGCACTTAAATATGAGCCTTTCAAAAATGTAAGTACAAACAATTTTTGAAAGACTCACATTTAAAGGGCACAGAAGAACAGCACTGATGTGTGCTTGCACTTCGGTTTTTTATCTGGACATGCGCACAAGAGCTGCACTTGCCAGAAACCTTTGTGCACATGTGCCAGGCACGTTCTTCCCTCTGCTTTTGGTTTACTAGCATGAATTAAGTGTGCATAGCATTTGCATATAATTTCATCTGAGCATTGCTGCATTATGTTTCTGTGTTCATTCTGCGTTATGGGCTTTTGCATTATGGGAGTTTTTCACTAAAGCTTAGCTCATGTTATCTGCAGCAGGGCCCATTTTATTCCTATGGTCCCCGCTGCAGATAACTCGAGCCTTGGTGCCTAGTTTGAGGGGCAGAAACAATTAGGGGTCTTGCTGGCAGTAAGAGGGGGAGAAAACTGCAGTTGGAGTGACAGATGGAGTAGGTGAAGCTGGAACCTGAGGAGAGAAAAGGTAGGAGGGAATTTCAGGCCTTAGGATGGAAATTCTGTGCAAAAACACTACAAATAATCAATGCAGATTTTGCAGAATTCCACCAGGAGTACTTTTATAATCATTCCATTTATTCATTTTAATAATTTAAATATTTATTGAAAAAGTGTAGAAACAATTAGTTCTGGTTGAGCTTGACTCTTTCCCTCTGGGAGAGTTAATTTTCAACGAATTTGATTTCTGAAATGGACTATACTTAAGGAAATTTCATTCAGAGATAAAAATAACTTGCATAATGATAACATTAAAGCAAGCACATAAAATGGTAGAAACATAAATCCAGTAGCCTGATAGATGATGTACAGCATGCATCTACTGTACCTTAAGAACAGGATCCTAAAATCTGCAAGGTCAGACGTTCTGACAGAAGAATAAAACATGCCTTATTTGTAGTATATATCAATCAACCAGAATTCAGCACTTAAGAATTGAACATCACCTTATTGCACTGTTTCACTATGTTAGAGCTAGAGCGGATGCTATGCTGCAGGAGGAGGAGTGTGTAACTAGTGTGAAAATGGAAGTGACTGTGCCACTGTACAGGCTGCTAGTGAGATCTGTGCTCAGTTTTGGAGAATGGTCTTCCAGATGAATGCAGGCAAAATAGAAGTAGTGCAGAGAAAGGCTGGCAAAATCGTGTACAGTCTGCATCAGAAGCCCCATGAGATAAGACTTTAGAAGTGTAGAAAGAAAAGTAATCAAACAAGTTGTAGGTCTTACCATTTCATTGGACTAATTTTGTTTCCTTACTGCAGAGGAGTATTTATAAAAACTTCTCAATGTAGCTACAGTACAATGGTTTCAAGCATCATACGCTCATAGAGGTCTTGGGTTGTCTGTATATGTTGGGGTTGGGAGTAGACAGAGGTGATGAGACTATAACACTTCACAGTTAACATGTCCTATATCAGATATGGGGTAAGAAAATCAGTCTCTCTAGTTAAGTCCTTCTGTGTTTCATCACCAGGGCTGGTCCAACCCGTAAGCAGGCTAAGCACTGCAGGGGGGCACCTGCCTTCAAGGGCGCTGCTTTGCAAGCAAGCAAGCTCTGCTGAGGCTTTTGTTTTTCAGTATCTAATCTGTGCTGCTCAACTCAGTCTGGCTCCAAAGTAGGAGCTGCCAGCTCTCTGTCCCGTCCCTTAAACCCCTCCCAAGCAGAGAAAATATCCTCCTTGTGTTTGGTCAGAGGACCTCACTGCTCCAACTGAATCTGGCTCCGAAATAACTTGTTGGGAGCTCAGCTAACCTCTGCCCCTGTCCCCCACCTGGTGACAAGAAGGAAAGCCTGAGGAGGCTCCTGCAAAGGCACTCACTATGAGCTCAGGAGCTAAGCAACAGCATAGTATTCTCTGCAGCCACCCCTTCAACACATTGGGATTGAGAGTGAAACTAGGAGCTGGAATCCAGCCCAGAGAGGGCTCAGAGACAGCACAGCAGAGCCTGAACCCTTGTTTTGTCAGAGACTGCTGTTTAGTGCTGCACCTGACCCACCCTTTTTCCACCCCCACCCCAACACAGTCAGCAACTCACAGGACAGGAGGGCTAGATGGCTGCTTTCAATTCCTAACCATCACCAATCTCCTATCTCTCATTCCCACTTCAGTAACTCCTGTTAGTCTGTCCTACTCAGATTGTAGAATATGTTAGTTTATGCTGATTAAGTCTGGTCCTAGCTAGATCCTAAGCTGTGCTCGATGGTGTTAGTCTGACCAGTTGACTGTAAGGATTGCTAGTTGTCCTAATTAGATTACTAGAGGTGTTAGTCTTGTTAGTTGTGCTAGTCTGTTTGTCCTATCTAGATTGTAAGCTCGTTTGAGCAGGGACTGTCTCTTCATGTGCAAATGTAAAGTGCTGCGTATGCATAGTAGCGCTATAGACATGTTAAGTAGTAGTAGTAGAGTGGGCCTGGGGGGAGGAATGGGATGGATGAAGGATGAATGGGAGTGAGGGAGCCTGGATGGGAATGGATGAGGGGATGAATGGGAGTGAGGGGTGGGGTGGGGAGGTATTATGCTGTATGAGAGAATGTAGAGGAGGGAACAGGGAGATGGAGGAATGCTGAGTATAGATGCTGGGGTGGGGAGGGAAAAAGAGGGTTGGGTATGAAGGGAGAAGGGCTGAGGAAGAGAGACTATAGGGAATGGGGAGGCTATTGTGCTGCATGCAGAGTCTAACTTCTTAGGATTTCAGGTTAATTTTGAAGAATTTGAAGAGGGGCTATCTCTGTTCTGCATGTGTGACTGCAAGGCCAAGTGTCTGAATAGGGATCTGTTTGTTAGATTCTGCAATTTTGATAACACATTGTTTTTCAGAGTTGGCAAGACTGTCTGTTCTCCTAATTCCTGGTCTGTGTGCTAAGTTATTTTTCTTCTATACTGGTGTAATATTTTCAATGATGCCATGGCTGGTAAAAGGGGTGTGTCTACTGTGGGGGCAGAATCATAGTGATCCCGCCCCTGGATGGGTAGGGGCGCCGACTAATAGATTGCAGGAGGGCGCTAGAAACCCTAGGGCCGACCCTGTTCATCATTCTAATTTCAGATATTTCCATTCCTTTTAAGCACCCTGATTGTAAAACAGCCTAAGACCTGGATGAGTCTGAACTGTTTAAACCCAGCATAACTGTACTGTTTCATCACTAATCTCCTTAAAAGCTTATCATAAACACATTCAATTAGTCCTTTAAAAGAATCTCAACTACAACTTGCTTGTTGACCCCTATTTCCACATATAAAGCTCCATTTTCCACAGGGCATCTAGGTGTTTATGACATGTTTTCTGGTTCTCCAAAATATATGGCTGATTTGATCAGTCTTGGACAAGCCAGCTCTCTTTATTCTTTTCTTCACTCTGCTGGTCAGCCAGTTAGACTACTGTAATTCATTATACAATGGTAAATCATTATCACTGAAACATCATCTTCAATCTGTATAAACTTGTGACACACTTGGAACTTTGATCACATTACTCCATTGCTAAAGGAAACCCATTGGCTCCCAATTTTCTGCCAGGCACTTGTGACCTGGCTTGGCCACTGTTAGAAACAGGATACTGGGCTAGATGGACCATTGGTCTGACCCAGTGTGGCTACTCTTATGTTCTTAATTTCTTACCATATTACATTAAAACAATTTTAATTTTTATTGCACTAAACCTTCTATACTGGTTTTCTGCATTATTTAAATTACATGTTGCTCCCATACATCCCAAGACAATCCTTATGCTCTCAGGATAAAAATAATCTCTTCTACCTCTTGCAGCTACATTCTACCTCAGCATTGTTGAATGTTTTCCTCCAATATCTTAGGATTTAGTACAATTATAAACATTTTAAAAAGGATTGAAAATGTATTGTTTCTTTAAAGCATTTGAGGATTTCTTTTTAAAGAGTAAGCACCTAAAGGCCCATTTTTACATTTTGAGTTATTTAAAAAAAAAAACTATTTTTTTTTTTTGTGTTACAGGTACATTACCCTCTCAACAGTCCTATAAAGCCCCGGCTGAAATGAGCGGTTTTCTGACATTTGTGCCTCAGAAACAGTACAAAAACAGATGGGGAAATTTTGTAAAATATACATGTATTCCCACTTATAATCAGAAATACATGTGTAATTTTTCAAACTGCCCAAATCACGCCTAAAACACACTATTCTACAGCATGTGTCCATGTAAATAGCTGCACTATGAAGTCGGTATTTACAACATGTGAATGCCTTTTATACATATATATGCTGCTATTTAAGCTTAAAATTACATCCGTGGAGGGGCATAATCGAAAGGGACACCAAGTTTTGCTGAGGACATCGTCATGATACGTCCTGGCGAAGAGGCAGGGAAACCCATATTATCGAAACAAGATGGACATCTATCTTTCGTTTCAATAATATGGTCAGGGACACCCAAACCTTGAAATTTAGGTCGTTCATAGAGATGGTTGGCCCTAGACTTGGCCGTTTCTGATTTTCGGCGATAATGGAAACCAAAGACGCCTATCTCAGAAATGACCAAATGCAAGCCCTTTGGTCATGGGAGGAGCCAGCATTTGTAGTGCACTGGTCCCGCTGACATGCCAGGACACCAACCGAGCACCCTAGGGGGCACTGCAGTGGACTTCATAAAATGCTCCCAGGTACATAGCTCCCTTACCTTGAGTGCTGAGCAGTGGCGTAGCAAGGGCGGGCCGGTGGGGGCGGTCCGCCCCGGGTGTCAACGGGTGGGGGGTTGCATCCGTCCAACCCCCCCCAGCGCAGCACCTCCCCCCTGACACGGTCCCCACCTGCCTACGAGCTCCATTCATCTGCAGCGCTGCTGTAAAGAAGAAATCGCTTCGTCTGCCCTTCCCTCACTCACTGTGTCCCGCCCTCTGACGTAACTTCCTATTTCCTCAAGGGCGGGACACAGTGAGTGAGGGAAGGGCCGACGAAGCGATTTCTTCTTTACAGCAGCGCTGCAGATAGATGGAGCTCGTAGGCAGGTGGGGATCGTGTCGGGGTGGCACTATGCCGGTGGAGGTGGTCCACGCTGGTGGGGGGGGGGTGTCGTATTGGTCTGCACCCGGGGGGGGGGGGGGGCAGCGGCGATCCGTCCCGGGTGGCAGCCGCCCCCGCTACGCCACTGTTGCTGAGCCCCCTAAAACCCACTACCCACAACTGTACACCACTACCATAGCCCTTACGGGTGAAGGGCGGCACCAAGATGTGGGTACAGTGGGTTTGAGGGCTCACATTTACCACTACAAGTGTAACAGGTAGGGGGGATGGGCCTGGGTCCGCCTGCCTAAAGTGTACTACACCCACTAAAACTGCTCCAGGGACCTGCATACTGCTGCGATGGACCTGAGTATGACATTTGAGGCTGGAATAAAATATTTTTTAAGATATTTTTTGAGGGTAGAAGGGAGTTAGTGACCACTGGGGGAGTAAGGGGAGGTCATCCCCGATTCCCTCTGGAGGTCAACTGGTCAGTTCGGGTGGTGGGGAGTGCTGGCTTCAGCAGCTGGAAATGAGCTGCTGACTGCCCAAGGAATGAGACTGCTAGGAGGACTTCAGAGAGTACTGTTCAGCTGGTGAAGTCTGGGAATCTCTTCCCCTTCTCCCCAGCACAGTCCATCTCTTCCTCCCTTCCTCTCCTCAATTTCCCTTCTCAGTGGGGCCCCAGTGTGGCAGCTATCCTCACAAGCTGCCTATGGCTACCCCAAAGCTTTTCCTCTGCTGCAATTTGCCCCCTTTGATGCAACTTCCAGTTTGTGCCTGGGAAGATTGAGGCAGAGGAAAAGTTTCAGGGCAGCTGCAGGCAGTTTGTGAGGATGGCTGCCACATTGGGGCACGTTTGAGAAGGGAAATACATTTTAAAGACCAGGAAAGTGAGGGGAGGGGAGGGGAGGGAGACAGACAGACTGTGGTGGGGAGAAGGGTAAGAGCAGTGGCGTACCAAGGGGGGGCGGTGGGGGCGGTCTGCCCCGGGTGCACACCGCTGGGGGGGGTGCCGCAGCGTGCGCCTGCTGCGAGAGTTTGCTAACTTCTCTCGTTCGCTGCAGCTCCCTCTGCCCCAGAACAGGTTACTTCCTGTTTCAGGGCACAGGGAGCTGCAGCGAACGAGCAAAGTTAGTAAACTCCCAGCAAGCGTGCGCTGCGGCACCCCCTCCCCAGCGGCATGCACCCGGGGGGGCTCTTTCGCGGGGGGTCTTTTGCCGGGGGGGGGTCCGTGCTGCATCGGAGGGGGGGGGGGGGGCGCTGCACCCGGGGGGCGGAGCGCCGCCCCCTAGGAACGCCACTGGGTAAGAGATGCCCGGAATGCGTGGTAGCAATGGCAGGTGGGGAGATCGGGGGGGGGGGGAGGGAGGAGAAAAGGTCCACCTCCTTAATTTCTGCCGTGGGTTCCAGCATGCCTAAAACCAGCCCTGATTGCCCCTCTCTGTCTCTCTCTTCTATGCAGTATTGCTCCTATCTCCCCCCCCCTCTCCTTCTGTGCAATATTGTCCCAAGCCCTGTTCCCATCTAGTATTACACTGTCTCTCTCTCTCTCTCTCTCTCTCTTCCTCATCCAGCAATGCCACCATTTCTTCCCCCTCCCATCCAGTATTGCCCTTTTCTGTTTCTTACTCCCTCCTCCCTCCACTATGCAATATTGCCCCTGGGCCCTGCCTCTTTCTCTCTTTCTTCCCCCACTTCCTACCACCCAGATTAGCTAATTAATGAAAAAGTATTTCAGATTCTAAATAATGTTTATTTTGTTGTTATTTTTATCTTGGGGTAGGAAAAGGCCTCAGATATAAAGTGCCCAGAACTCTTTAATCATTGGCCTAACAAACCTCTCCAATTCTTTCCTCTATTGAGACTCATAAAATAGTCCCTTTCAAACAAACAAGGTGAAAATTTGAGATGGTAACAGAATTGATGAAAACAATAACGGAATTCAAAAATGAGTGGGATAAACACAAAGGAATCCTATATAGAAGGCACAGAACCAAACAAGCTTATCGGTACATATTTAAATGGCAACACCAGTAATTGGGAAGCATAGCCAGTGCTGGGCAGAGTTCTATGGTTTGTGCCCTGATCATGGCTGGAAAGATTCAGCTTCAGTTACTGGAGAACAAGGCCAGTGCCGGGCAGACTTCTATGGTGTGTACCCTGAAAATGGCAAATCAAGATCAAATGTACATATGTAGTATCACATCATACCTTATGCTATGAGTTTATCTTGTTGGGCAGACTGGATGGATCATACAGGTCTTTATCTGCAGTTATCTACTATGTTACCATGTTACTATCTTGTTCGATGGCAAAAATAGCTGTTCATCTCAATACAGCTAAATAATTCTCCAAAGCTGTCAACATTTTTTCAGTACTCAGACTGCTTTGTCTGGAAAATAGTATCAGAGCTTATATCTTATTAACTTTAAATTAGAGAATGACACGGGGATGGGGACCCACGGTAACCGCAGGGATGGGGATGGGAACAGAGCCCGCAGGGTTGGGTGGGGACAGATCCCGCGGGGACAGGGTAGGGACAGGGACAGATCCCACGGGGACAGGACAGGGATGGTGTCACGGTGGTGACTGTCTCCTTGTCTGTGTTCACCTTGCCCTCTGGTGGCCAGAACTGGTGGCTGCTATGGACTGTCTCATGTTCCAGACTTTAGCCCAGTTTGGTCCAGATCCTCCGGGCTGCCAGACTTGCTTTTCTTGTTTGTGCCTGATCAGTGCCCGTAGCTGCCTTGTGATTCCTGCATCTGAACTTCAGCAGCTGATGGGTTTTATTAATCACCTGGAAACTTCTGTGTTTGCCTTTGCATCGTCTAAGGTCCCTGGTATGTTGGTGCTTTGTTGCACTTCTGCCTAGTCTGATTTCTTGTCTGAGTTTCTTGTCCAGTTCTAGTTAGTCTGTGTATAGTTTAGCTTAGGTTTATTGCTTATTCCTAGTCTTGTTCCTGGTCTGTATTCCTTATCTAGTTTCTGTCTGTGTTCTTGCTTATTGGCTGCCTTGCAGCTTTCAGTTCTGACTCTTGTCTGTCAGTGTTTGTTCCCTGTTTCAGTGGCTGCTTGGCAGCTTTCAGTTCCTGTCCTTTAGCTTGTCCAGTTCCTGCCCTGTCCGGTAAGTCCTGCCGGCTGCCTGCACCCAGGGGCTCAACTCCTGGGGAAGGGCGGTCAAGTGCAGGTGAAGTCTAGCTGTTCCTGTCAGAGTTCTGTCTTGTCCCGGGTGTGGGGTGGTTTTGCCTGCCACTGCCACTCCTCAGCAGTGGTCCAAGGACTCACGAACCTAGTTTCCGCCTTGAAAACCTAACAGAATGCAAAGGCCATGAGCTCGGCAAAATCATCCTTCCAGCTGGGTTTCCAGCCCAGAACTTTTGCCCCTGTTGGCAATCCGGGTTACCGCCTGGGTGCAGCTCCTGCTTCCTATGTGAAGTTCGGTTCTGGTGTTGGTCTTTTCATGACCCTTGAGGAATATCGAAGAAAACTTTTGTCTGACCCACTCTTGAAGAAGCAGCCTGTAGCGTCAGCAGAGAGGAAGCGTATCCGGCAGCTTGGGCTCACTGTAAACCCAGTTTCTGCCATTGATCCTAGGACCCCGCTCTGGGAATACCGCTGCCTACTTGTCTCCAACCCAGCCCTGCAGGATACTCGGGAAGCTGCTGTTGAAAGAAAGCGTCTTGTGAATTCCGAGGTCCAGGCTTACCATCAATCCATCCTGAGGGACGCTCTCAGCCGAGATCCTGAGTCCAGATCGAGTCCCAGTTCCAGCCTAGATGCTGAGTCCAGACCAGTTCCAGCCATGAGGCTAAGTCTAAGACGAGCTCCAGTTCCAGTCCAGATGCTGAGTCCTAGCCAAGTTTCAGTTCCAGCCAAGCTCGGAGTCCGGTCCAAGTGGTGCGTCCAGCCAAATCTCTGAGGCCAGGCCTAGTGGCACGTTGTACCGAGCCTCCGATTCCAGTCCAAGTGGCGCTTCCACTGAAGCCTTTGAGTCTAGTCCGCGTGGCACTTTTAATTGAGTCCCCGATTCCCGTCCAAGTGGCGATTCCAGTCAAGCCTCAGATTCCTGTCCGAGTGGCACTTCGTGCTGAGACCACACCGAGTTCCAGCCAAGTTCCAGTTCCAGCCCAGATGCTGAGTCCAGGTCGAGTTCCAGTTCTAGCCCAGATGCTGAGTCCAATCCACGTTCCAGTTCCAGCCAAGATGCTGAGTCTGGATCGAGTTGCAGTTCCGGCCAAGATGCTGAGTCTGGATCGAGTTGCAGTTCCGGCCAAGATGCTGAGTCTGGATCGAGTTGCAGTTCCGGCCAAGATGCTGAGTCTGGATCGAGTTGCAGTTCCGGCCAAGATGCTGAGTCCGGATCAAGCGGCAGTTCCGGCCAAGATGCTGAGTCTGGATCGAGTTCCAGTTGTGGCCCAGATGCGGAGTCCAAACCAAGTTCCAGATCCAGCCAAAAGACCGAGTCCAGACCGAGTCCCAGTTCCAGCTTAGATGCTGAGTCCATGCCGAGTTCCAGTTCCAGCCGAGATGCTGAGTCCAAGCCGAGCTCCAGTCCCAGCCGAGATGCTGAGTCCATGCCAAGTTTCGAGTCCAGTCAAAATGTTGAGTTCACTCTGGGTTCCAGCTCCAGCCAAGAGGCAGATTCCAGTCTTGATTCCAGTCCTGATTCCAGTCCTGATGCCAGTCCGGGTTCCAGTCTTGACCCCTGTTCAAGCTCCAGCCTAGCTACCCCGGGATATGTTTTGAAGCTCCTCTGTAGGTTTCACCATTGTTACCGATGTAGACCTGAATTCCCCGTGGAGGTCGGGCCTTGAGGGGGAGGTACTGTCACGGTGGTGACTGTCTCCTTGTCTGTGCTCACCTCGCCCTCTGGTGGCCAGAACTGGTGGCTGCTATGGGCCATCTCATGTTCCAGACTTCAGCCCAGTTCGGTCCAGATCTTCCGGGCTGCCAGACTTGCTTTTCTTGTTTGTGCCTGATCAGCACCTGTAGCTGCCTTGTGATTCCTGCAGCTGAAGGGCTTTATTAATCACCTGGAAACTTCTGTGTTTGCCTTTGCATCGTCTAAGGTCCCTGGTATGCTGGTGCTTTGTTGCACTTCTGCCTAGTCTGATTTCTTGTCTGGTTCTAGTTAGTCTGTGTATAGTTTAGCTTAGGTTTATTGTTTATTCCTAGTCTTGTTCCTGGTCTGTATTCCTTGTCTAGTTTCTGTCTGTGTTCTTGCTTAGTGGCTGCCTTGCAGCTTTCAGTTCTGACTCTTGTCTGTCAGTGTTTGTTCCCTGTTTCAGTGGCTGCTTGGCAGCTTTTAGTTCCTGTCCTTTAGCTTGTCCAGTTCCTGCCCTGTCCGGTAAGTCCTGCCGGCCGCCTGCACCCAGGGGTTCAACTCCTGGGGAAGGGCGGTCAAATGCAGGTGAAGTCTAGCTGTTCCTGTCAGAGTTCTGTCTTGTTGCTGGTGTGGGGTGGTTTTGCCTGCCACTGCCACTCCTCAGCAGTGGTCCAAGGGCTCACGAACCTAGTTTCTGCCTTGAAAGCCTAACAGATGGGGACAGAGCCTGTGAAGATGGGGCAAACTTTGTCCCCATGTCACTTTCTACTTTGAAGCCTGTTGTGAAGATGAAGCTTCTGCTCACACTCTCCAGAAGGCCTCATTGGCCTGTGGCCTCTGAGCAGTACTCCAATCAGTCTATTCCCAGCATCCTGAGCAATCCAACCTCAAGATCCTAGGCCCCTTTTCCACTCAGGGTGAGCTGGTTCTCAGTATGCAAATTGTATGCAGATTAGCCTGTTACCCTTTCTCGCTCAGGGTGACCTGCTTCTCCAGAGGCAAAATTAAACAGGTCTCACCAACAGCATATTCCTCAGGCAATTCTTTATTCCAGCTCTTGGGCACACTTCTTCTAGCTTAAATACTTTATACATTCACATGTCTTCACACTGAGCCTCCCCACACAGATACATAGGCTCAGTACTACATCAATACTTTGGGGACTTCTAACCCCAGGCTCTGCAGCCTGCTTCTCAGTACTGGGGCACACAGCCCCCCCCCCTCCTTTGGACACACAGTCCTTCTTCTTCTTTGGACACCCAGTCCTTCCTTCTTTGGACACACAGTCCTTTCTTTGAACACACAGTTCCTCTAAGTACTGAGGCTACACAGTCCAACACTAATGCTTTAGGGACTTCTTACCCCAACCTGCTTTTCTTCCTTGAGCCCACAGTCCACCACAAGTCCATAGGGTCCAGCCAGTTCTTTTCAGGGAGATTCTCCTTCTTCAGCTACCAGCTCTCTTCCCTTCCTTTCACACTCAGGTGGGGTATAAAGTGGTTAATGGCTAAACAGGACCCAGCCCATAACCGCCTGCACCTGTAGCCATCCCAGGACTCTCCCCGGTTCTAGCAACCTCCACCTATCCTCCTACTATCGCCCTCTAGTGGCCTACCGGACATCCTGGACATTTTTAGGGGAACATCGCCATCTAGGGGCCTGCCCAGGATAGGACAGCCTCTTACTTATCACACTGTTAATGAACTGGACTGTTATTTATGTTTGATTGATGCAGAGGACAATATTTTTATTTTTTGGAAAAACAAGCAAACATGCTGGCCATAGCTACCAAAATTTGCATGGGGGATCCTGTACATCCTGCTTCCAAGCACATCCTATAAGAACACATCTTCTGTTCCAGGAGGGACTGTGGAAGACAGGAGAGCTAGACTGAATCCTGAGATTGTTGATGGCTTCTTATTCATCCACAGAATAAAAAATCATAACAGTGCTTCATAGGGCATATTTCTCCCCTCTAGGGCATACAGAACGGGTTGTATTTTGTACCCCTGGACATTTTAATAGGGTGGATTAGGGTTCCTTGGGGTTGGAAGGGGTAAAGGGTGGTGGTGGTGGTGGGAGAGTTTATTATAGTTGCTCATTATTATTATTGTTTTCTATTCGTAATTTATGCACAACAGTTGTACAGCATATTATTCCTTTATATACTTTAATAAAAAGATTTAAATATAAAATCATAAGTGTTCCAGGCTTCTGCAGATGAGAACAGAACCCACGGGGATGGGGTGGGGACAGAGATGGGGCCTGCGGGGATGGAAATGTGGGGTTATTGGACAGAAAACAGAGGATAGGGTTAAATGGCCATTTTTCTCAATGGAGAAGGGTGAATTGTGGAGTGCAACATGGATCTGTACTGGGACTGGTGCTATTTCACATATTTATAAATGATCTGGAAATAGGGACAATAACAGAGGTGATTAAATTTGCAGATGATATGAAATTATTCAAAGCTGTCAAAACACATGCGGATTGTGAAAAATTGCAGGAAGACCTTAGGAAACTGGAAGACTGGGCATTCAAATGGCAGATGAAATTTAATGTGGACAGATACAAAGAGGGGCATAATTGAACAAAAACGTCTATCTCCATGGGCGTTTATCTCCGAGAACGGGTCCGTGAAGGGGCGGACTGAACCGTATTTTCGAAAAAAATAGACGTCCATGTTTTATTCGACAATTTGTGAGCTGGGCGTTTTTGTTTTTCAGTGATAATGGAAAATGAAAGCGCCCAGCTCAAAAACGAATAAATGCAAGGCATTTGTTCATGGGAGGGGCCAGGATTTGTAGTGCACATGCCAGGACACCAACCGGGCACCCTAGGGGGCACTTTTACAAAAAACAAAAAAAAGGTAAAAGAGCTCCCAGGTGCATAGCACCCTTCCCTTGGGTGTTGAGCCCCCCAAATCCCCCTCAAAACCCACCGCCCACAAGTCTACACCATTACTATAGCCCTAAGGGGTGAAGGGGGGCACCTTCATGTGGGTACAGTGGGTTTGGGGGGCGGTGTGGAGGGCTCCCATTTACCAGCACAAGTGTAACAGGTGGGGGGGGATGGGCCTGGGTCTACCTGCCTGACGTCCACTGCACCCCCTAATAACTGCTCCAGTGACCTGCATACTGCTGCCAGGGAGGTGGGTATGACATTTGAGGGTGAACATAAAAAGTTGTGAAACGGCATATTTTTGTGGCGGGAGGGGGTTTGTGACCACTGGGGGAGTCAGGGGAGGTCATCCCCGACTCCCTCCAGTGGTCATCTGGTCATTTAGGGCACTTTTTGGGGCCCTATTCGTGGAAAAACAGGGTCCAGGAAAAGTGCACTAAATTCTCGCTAAAAACGCATATTTTTTTCCCATTATCGGCGAAAGGCGCCTATCTCTGATCGGCCGATAACCACGCCCCAGTTCCGCCTTCACCACGCCTTTGACACGCCCCCATCAACTTTGTCCGCATCTGCGACGGAGTGCAGTTGAAAACGTCCAAATTCGGCTTTCGATTATACCGCTTTATTCGTTTTTGTGAGATAAACGTCTATCTCCCGATTTGGGTCGCAATATAGGCGTTTTTCTTTTTCAATTATAAGCTGGAAAGTGTTTCATATTGGGAAGAATAGTTACCAGATGCTAGAGTCCACCTTAGGAGTCAGCACTCAAGAAAAAGATGTAGATGTCATTCTTGACAATATACTGAAATCTTCTGCCCAGTGTGTGGCGGAAGCCAGGAAAGCAAACCAGAAGCTAGGAATTATTTGGAAAGAGATGGTAAATAAGAACAAGAATATTATAGTGCCTTTGTATTGCTCCACGGTGCAATCTCACCTAGAGTACTGCATTCAATTCTAGTAGCTGCATCTTAAAAAACAAAAAAAGTGGAATTAGAAAAGGTTCAAAGAAGAGCAACCAAAATGATAAAGGGAATGAATCTCCTCCCATACGAGGAAAGGCTAAAGAGGTTAGGGCTTTTCAGCCTGGAAAAGAGAAGGCTGAGGGGGGATATGATTGAGGTGTATAAAATCCTGACTGGTGTAGAGCAGGAAAAATCAAATTTTCACTCTTTCAAAAAGTACAAAGACAAGGGGACAATCAATGAAATTACATACTTTTAAAACAAATAGGAGAAAATATTTTTTTCACTCAAAGAATAGTTAAGCTTTGAAACTCATTGCTGGAGGATGTGGTAATGACGTCAGAAGAAGGCGGGACATTGAGCGAAGGGAAGACTAGTAGAGACGTCGGGAGCGCCGCCTCCTTCACTGACGCTGCGCCTTCGCTGCCCTGCCAGCCGGACGGAGGTAAATTTAAAAGAGATTTTGTTGGGGGGAGAAGAGGGCGGGCAGTTGGGACATGGGAGCGGGAGGGCAGGAGAGAGAGGACAGCGATCATCTTCACGGGGGGGGGGGGGGCGCTCCAACCGCTTGTCTGCGGGGGGGGGGGGGGGGTGCGGCACCCGATCCCTTGCAGGGGGGCGCCACAGACCCTTGGCACGGCCCTGTGGATTTGCCACTGTTGGAAGCAGGATACTGGGCTAGATGGACCATTGGTTTGACCTAGTATGGTTATTCTTATGTTCTTAGAAGTAAAAGAAGTAGAATAAACATAAACACTGCATAACATTCTACAACATGTATCCATGTAAATAGCTGCACTATGAATTCAGTATTTACATGTGAATACATTTTATACATATATATGCTGCTATTTAAACTTAAAATGACATCCATAGTATCCTTAAAAGACTAACATGTGAACACAATTCTTTGCTGTGAACGTAAACATGTTGACCCAAGAGAACAGGAGAGAGGTGAAAGGAGATACACATTTGATAGGAACTGCCTAGACCAGTGATGGCAAACCTATGGCACGCATGCCAGAGAGGGCACGGAGAGCCCTCTCTGCTGGAATGCATGCCCAGCGCTTCATCCTTCGTGGCTGGCTGCTACAAAAGAAAAAAAAAAGCAATCGCGGGCAGCCATCGCGCCATTGGCTGTTCAGCTCTGTAGCTAGGGGGGATGTCGGCGGCACGCAACTTACACTTCCGCCACTTTCTCCACTGTAAGGCTCCTCTAAACGTCATGGCGTCGTGTCTTCCTCCCCCTGCGGCACCCTGTGCACCAGCCGCCAGCACGTCAGTGTGTGTGACCACCCTCAGTGCAACCGCCGCTCCGCGATTCCCGCCTTCTTCAGCTGCAGTGCTGCACTCCAGCCCCGCCGAGCAGTTGGAAGCGAGGGAGCACAAATAGGCCACGGAAGGACTTGAATGCTTTCAG
Source organism: Microcaecilia unicolor (assembly GCF_901765095.1). NCBI lineage: Eukaryota > Metazoa > Chordata > Amphibia > Gymnophiona > Siphonopidae > Microcaecilia > Microcaecilia unicolor. The sequence continues at coordinate 632,489,972 of NC_044031.1, read as the reverse complement.
GACAGAGTTGGAGGAGCCAGAGCAGAGGACGACAAGACAGAGCCCAGGTATTGACTGCAACAGGGGCTATTTTATAACTCTGGGCCATTATGGTTTTTAGATGTTACAGGAAACCGTTTGAGATAAAACAGCAAAAAGGAGTGCTGGAATTTGTCTGCTGGAGTATCCCTTAACTCAGATTTTCCTGGCTTTTGTTAGAAGAGGCATATTCCTCTATTGAACTTTTTGTTTTCAAGTATATCGGTCTGTTTTTGCTGCAGACCGACACAAGTAACCATTTTTATTACACTTCTGGCACTGAATAGACAGCAGATACAAAGCATGTAGATATATTAAATTTTTCACTGTTTGCTTGTCCCAAGTATAATCATCATTCTGTGAAGGGATGATGAAGACAAGTTGACCTCTTGGTTTAGGTCAGATAAGGCTTTTGTTGTGAACTAGTGTAATATTTTCAATGATGTCTGTTTATATGCGCCATGGCTGGTGTAAGGGGTGTGGCTATCATAGGGGTGGAGTCATGTGTGGTGACCCCGCCCATAACGAGTACCGGCACCTGTTGGCAGTTTGCGATAAATAATTACATTTTGGGTTGCTGTTTGGGCACTCGGTCTCTGAAAGGTTCGCCATCACTGGCTTAGACTAACCCTAGTTCCTCTTAACGCACATTCTTCCCAGGTCACCTTCAGAGCCGCTAAAGTTACCTAGTTCTAGAAAGGAGACTTTTTGGACAGTCCTGGTTTTAAATTGATATTTGTGTGTGATATTTGTAATCCCTGGTTCTACCCATTGAAATCAGTGCTCCAGGTCCCCAGAGATGCCAAAGGTGAACCATCCAAAAGAGTGAGATTTACCATGCCAAGGAATGAGATTGAAGGCCAGAGAGTGACATTTTTCAGACGGCACATCCAGAGTATAGTAATATAGTAGATGATGACAGAGAAAGACCTGTATGGTCTATCCAATCTGCCCAACAAGATAAAATCATATGTGCTACTTTATATGTATACCTGACCTTGATCTGTATCTGCCATTTTTCGGGCACAGACCGTAGAAGTCTGCCCAGCACTAGCCTCGCCTCCCAACCACTAGCCCCGCCTCCCAACCACCAGTGCTGCCACCCAATCTCTGCTAAGCTTATGAGGATCCATTCCTTTTGAACAGGATTCTTTTATGTTTATTCAACACATTTTTGAATTCCGTTTCCATTTTCATCTCCACCACCTCTCACGGGAGGGCATTCCAAGTATCCATGAAAAAATACTTCCTGACATTTTTTTTGACTCTGCTCCCCTTCAACCTCATTTCATGTCCTCTAGTTCTACCGCCTTCCCGTCTCCGAAAAAAGGTTTGTTTGCGGATTAATACCTTTCAAATGTTTGAACATCTGTATCATATCACCCCTGTTTCTCCTTTCCTCCAGGGTATACATGTTCATGTCAGCAAGTCTCTCCTCATACGTCTTGTAACGCAAATCCCATACCATTCTCGTAGCTTTTCTTTGCACCGCTTCAATTCTTTTAACATCCTTAGCAAGATACGGCTTCCAAAACTGAACACAGTACTCCAAGTGGGGCCTCACCAACGTACAGGGGCATCAACACCTCCTTTCTTCTGCTGGTCACACCTCTCCCTATACAGCCTAGCAAGTTTGGCTACGGCCACCACCTTGTCACACTGTTTCACAAATCATCGCCTTCAGATCCTCAGATAGTATCACCCCAAGATCCTTCTCCCTGTCTGTACATTTCAGACTCTCACCGCCTAACACATACATCTCCCGTGAATTTCTACTCCCTAAGTGCATCATTTTGCATTGAATTTTAATTTAGACCATTCTTCTAGCTTCTGCAGATCCTTTTTCGTGTTTTCCACTCCCTCCAGGGTGTCCACTTGAAGGAGTGGAACGCCGGATACTACTCGAATACTATGAGTACTACCCGAATACTACTGAACAACAGGACAACCTCATGTTTTGTGCCTACTGATGGACTTATACTTATGCACTCTACCTCTGCCTTTGGCTGTTTAGCCACACCTTAATACTGCACTGGACATTTGTGCCTTATCCAGTTTTACTGTTTACTAACGAAAGAACTTTACTGTTTACTAATGTAAGGACAGAATGCAGGATTATTAGACTTATAGCTTGTAACAGTAGTTTGCAAGGCCTATACAAGACCAGCTTGCATGTAGCAACGCGACCTTGAAGGGTGCTGACACCCCCTGCATTCCTGAGCCGAACCTTATCTCCTGTGCTAGAAAGGAGCATTGTGTGTGTGTGAAGAATAAGCTGCTAAGTTTCGTTTTTCTTGCCAGTATCATTTCAGTGTTATGACGTGAGTACGTACTGGGACTACAATTTTGTACTGTAAGAACTACAAATGTTTACTGCGCATGCCAGTTGTGACGTGTAAGGGGCCAAATGCGCAGGCCCAGTAGGGAAGTATAAATGTAAGTGTCAGATGATTTATGACACACAGTGTCCCGAGACTACTCGGTGCTGTTCACTTGCTAGCAATAAAGTTGCCTTGTTTGGAACCAAATTTTGCCTTTCGTCTCCTGATTTCCCACCTGTTTCATTGGCGACCCAGATGGGACAGAAGTAGAAAGGGGAATCGGATTATATTCTTCCCCTCCCCCACTGCGGTCGGATCGGGTCATCGATCCCCTCCCGAGAAGGTGGTGAGTGGCCACCGCTGATTTCAGCGTCCATCTCCCGGAGGAGGGTCGATCAACTCCGCCTGACTGTAGAGGGGGCTGTGTGGTTCCGGCAAAGCACCTTTTCTATTTCAGAGAGAAGCGTACGACGGCGCAGCCTGCGACCCCGGCGGACAGGCGAGTATACTCTACGTAGTGACCGGCCCAGTAAGGACCGAAGAAGAGGCGTGATCACCCTCTTTCAGCCAGTGACTAATACGGACTATTGGTATACGACTAGGTCCCGAAACTCACTAGGCTCCGGCGACGAAACCGAGCGGCGAACGAACGGGGGGGGGGTTTCTTGTGGCGTATGAAAGTGTGTGAATGGGCTTGCAGTTCCAGGCCGGGCGACCGCGTCCTGGTCAGGCCGAGTGTTGACCCTTTTGTGTCTGGTGGAACGAGACCCCTTACTCCTCCACCGCCCCTTTTCCCCTTTGTCCGTCACCTGTCCTTTGGCACTCAGGTTAGGATGGGCGGGGGTGGGTCTTCACCGTTAGATTTAATGACGGAACACTTTAGCGAAGTGTTCGATCTAGATAAATGTAGCAGGGCCGGGATGATACAGAGATGTCAATTTATGTGGCCAGGGTTAGGAATTGCTAAATGGCCCCCGACTGGGTCCTTCGAGTATGAAAAAGTGGCGGCGGTCATGAATATTGTTATAGTTGAGGGAAACCCAGGCTGTCCCGAGGACATTCCGTACATCCAAGCGTGGTTGGATGTAGTCCGGGATCCGCCGGCTTGGGCCCAACGGAAGGTAGAAAAAGCCGCCCTCATGGTGGTAAAGCAGCGAAAAGGCCGGAAAACTAAACTTAAGGCCCTGCCGACCTATGCCTTCGCTCTCCAAAGCTCGGCAACCGCTGCCGTTCAGAAGGCCGCAGGGACCGCCCCCATACGGCCTACCGCCCCTAGCGCTGAAGCCACTGAGACCACGCCCCCTGCTACCATTAGTAAGGTAGGAACTACGCCCACTACGACCAACACACTTTCTAGAGTAAAACCCCCAAAGAAAACCCTAGGGAAAGTTCAGGGTTTGCCCGAAAAGAAGGCCCCGATACTTGCCACGACGGAAGCCTACGAAGACGATATCGCGCCACCGCCGTACGCCCCGATATACCCTGACATCGCGAGCCTGGAGGAGGGGCCGGATAACGCTGAGGCTTCCGGGTCAGAGTCAGATGCCGGAGAGACGTCCCGCCCAGACTCACCTGAGTCGCCTGGCCCCGCAACCATACGGAAGAGTAAACGGGTTGTGAAGAACATTACTCGGTTCCCCCAATCGAGTCCGCGCAATGTTCCCCCTTCGAGCAGGAAAGGGGGAGTCACCAACTTATTCCCAGTTCGACAATCTACCACCTATACCCCTAACCCGGCGGAAGGGGGGGGCCAGCCCATTGAATCGACAGTTTATAGCCACGTTCCCTTCTCAAGTGCTGACTTGTATAACTGGAAATTGCATGGGCCGTCCTACGACCAGAAACCCGAGCAGTTGGTGGAGCTGGTGGAAGGCATTATATACAGTTATAATCCGACTTGGGGAGACCTTAGGCAGTTGAGCGCCCACATCCTGACCACCGAAGAACGCCGCCTTTTACAACAAAACATGGAGCAGGCTGTCCGAGATGCGAACCCTACCCATGCCAACTTACAGAATCTAATAGAGACGGAGGCGCCCATTGCTGCCCCTGCATGGGACTACCGAACCGCTGAAGGCCAAACCCTTATCCGCCGATACCAGCAGGCGTATTTGACCGCCCTAAAGAAAGAAAAGCAGAAGGTTACCAACATGGGGAAAATCCACAGTGTAGTCCAACAGAAGGACGAGAGTCCAGGAGACTTTCTTGAACGACTTATGGAGGCATTTAGAAGGCACAGTCCTATAAACCCCGAAGACCCCAAGAACCTCCCAACCGTGGTTATGAGTTTTGTTAGCCAGTCAGCACCGGATATACGAAGAAAGCTACAGAGAACGGAGGGGTTTGAAGGGATGAGCCTCAGTCAACTGAAAGCTATAGCTGATCGCGTATTTGGATACCGTGATCAGGAAGAGAAGACGGAGGCCCGGAAGGAATCGACCAGGAGGATGCGAGAGAAGGCAGATGTGTTGGCCACGGTGCTGGAAGAACGGATGAGATCTAGACCAAAGGGGAGAGGCAGAAGAACCAGAGGAACACGGTCCCCCATAGGACGTAACCAATGTGCAAATTGTCGACAAGAAGGACACTGGTGGGCTGATTGTCCAGAGGAGGTACGAGACCACTCGAGAGAAGAGGAACCATGGGACCGGCAGAAAGAGGAGGAGCCAGACGACCGTGCAGGGGCCCCCAGATGAGGCGGGGGAAGGGGCCGAAGAGATAGAGGACGGGATGACCGGAGGGAATGGCAGATGGCTGTGGACGCTGCCCGAGACAGTACCGCATGAAGGAACCGGGAGGGCAGAGTCCCCACTGACCCTCTGGTGGAAATTCGGGTGGGGACAGAGACTATGAAGGCGTTACTAGACACAGGGGCCCAGCGATCTGTTATCACCACGGCCATAGCCCCAGCTACGAAAGAAACTGTACCAATTGTGGGAGCCTCCGGGAAATCCCTTGCAGCCCCCCTCCTCAAGGAACGCCAAGTCCAGATTGGAGGGACGATGGTGTCTCATCAGTTCATACACATCCCTGGATGCCCAGTCCCCTTGATTGGTCGAGACCTACTTTGTAAGCTCCAGGCCACCTTGAAGTTCAAGATCACGGGTGAAGTGGAAGCTCGTTTCGAAGATCGGCCAGTAACACTTATCTGCCCAGTGAGAGAAGAGTGGAGACTACATGCTCCCCCGACTGTAGGGCCTGGCGACTGCCGTTACGACCAGAGTACCCCTTTTGCCCAGCAGAGGCGAGCCATAATGGATGAAGTGCCCAATGTATGGGCAGAAGTAAACCCCGGAGGACTGGCCGTTAACGCTATCCCCATCTGGATTGAGCTCAAACCAAATGCTCAAGTTGTCAACCAAGGACAATACCACATCCCCTATGCAGCCCGGCAGAGTATGCACACACATCTACAGAAACTCCTTCAACAGGGAGTCCTTAAACCAATCAGATCCGCATGGAACACCCCCTTGTTGCCCGTTAAGAAGCCAGGAACATCCGAGTACAGACCCGTCCAGGACCTGAGGAAAGTCAACAACCAGGTAGCCGACATAGTTGCCCTCGTACCGAACCCCTACTCCATCTTAGCCCAAGTGCCATCCCAGACCAAGTGGTACAGTGTCATTGATCTGAAGGACGCCTTCTTCTCCATCCCCCTTGCTGCCGACAGCCAGAAGTTGTTTGCCTTCACGTGGGAAGACTTGCAGACGGGAACCAAGCAGCAATATACATGGACCCGTCTTCCCCAGGGGTTCAAGAACTCCCCCACCCTCTTCGGTGACCAACTCGCCCAGGACCTGAAGACGTACCAGGACGAATATGGGCCGGTCGTTCAATACGTGGACGACCTGTTGGTGGGCCGTGAAACGTACACGGACTGTGCAGAAGCTACTCTTTACCTCTTGAAAACCCTGGAAGCCCAGGGGTACCGGGCCAGTCGCAAGAAGGCCCAGATATGCGAGATCGAAGTCGAGTATCTGGGGTTTCGCCTCCGAGAAGGAACCCGGAGGCTCGGTACCCCCCGCACCCAAGCTATCCGCAACCAACCCACTCCTGCAAATAAGAAGGAATTGCGAGCACTCCTCGGAGCCGCTGGATATTGCCGGATATGGATCATCAACTTCGCTGTTCTGACCCATGATCTGTACGCCAAGCTAAAAGGACCTGAACTCGAGAGCCAAACCCTCCAGTGGGAGAAACCCGAGCTGAAAGCCCTTCAGGACCTCAAGGAGGCCCTTGTGGCCCCACCGGCGCTCGGACTGCCAGACGTGACTAAGCCGTTCCACTTGTTCGTCGACGAAAAGAAGGGACTGGCACTTGGAGTCCTCACCCAATTGGTCGGCACCTGGCAACGCCCTGTAGCATACCTCTCCAAGAGCATGGACAATGTAGCACGAGGATGGCCGGGCTGCCTACGAAGCATTGCGGCTGCCTGTTTGCTGATACACGAGGCCAATAAGCTCACCTTCGGCCAAACACTTTTTGTGACCACACCCCACACCATCCGCGGCCTGCTCGAGAGCCACGGACCCAGATGGATGACCAACTCCCGATTGGTTAAATACCAAGCCCTCCTGTGCGAAAATCCGGAGGTACGGATCCTGGACACAACTAACCTTAATCCTGCTACTCTCCTTCCGGCCCCTGAATCACCACTCCACGACTGTGAAGAGGTGATGGCAACTGTGCACTCGAGCAGACCTGACCTGAAGGACCAACCCTGGCAAGGGGGCATTACCCTTTTTACCGATGGAAGCAGCCAGGTGATAGAGGGAATCCGAAGAGCTGGCTATGCTGTCGTGTCAGAAGACCATGTGATCGAGGCTATGGCCCTGCCGCCCGGAACATCAGCCCAGAAGGCAGAGCTAATTGCCCTCACAAAGGCCCTCTTGTGGGCTGAAGGGAAAGTTGTTAACATCTACACTGACTCCAAATACGCCTTCCTCACCCTTCAGGTGCACGGAGCCTTGTACAAGGAAAGGGGATTTCTGACTGCTGAGGGGAAAGGACTTGCAAATGCCACGGAGATCTGCCAATTACTTGAGTCAGTATGGAAACCGAAGAAGGTAGCTGTGATGCACTGTAGGGCCCACACCGGCCGGACGGATCCCATTGCCCGCGGTAACCAACGGGCGGATGATGCTGCAAAAAGGGCAAGTCAGCTCCCTCACTCTACTCATTCTTCTGACCCTGTGCTCGTTGTTCACCTCCCTGCAGAGATCCCCATCTACACCCCCCAAGAAACGGAATGGGCCCGACAAGAGGGCCTGGAATCACGCAACGGTTGGTGGATACTACAGGATGGGCGCATATGGATACCCGAAGCCTTGGCCTGGACGGTGGCCAAGGAGGCTCATGACCGCACCCACCTGGGCCGGGACGCTCTGGGGCGCCTACTCGAGAAGACCTACTACATCAACAAACTGTCCCTGTGGACCAAAAATGCTTCCAGCCGATGCGCAACTTGTGCCCGGAACAACCCTCGAACGGGGCCCAGTCCTATGCCAGGACATGTCCTCCGAGGCACAAGCCCCTTCCAAGTCTGCCAGATTGACTTTACACACATGCCCCCGGCCCGGGGCTATAAAGCTATCCTCGTCGTCGTGTGTACCTACACCGGATGGATTGAAGCCCAGCCTACCAGAACGGAAATGGCTAAAGAAGTCACCTCCCTACTACTTCATCAAATCTTACCCAGGTACGGTCTCCCCAAGCAAATAAATTCTGACAACGGGCCCGCCTTCGCCAGCGAAGTAACACAACAGCTCAGTACCAGACTGGGCCTCGATTGGAAGTTACATTGTGCCTGGAGACCCCAAAGCAGTGGAGTGGTGGAGAGGGCTAATCGATCCCTGAAGAACCAGCTAGCCAAGCTATGCCAAGAAACAAAAGCCAAATGGCCCGACCTGCTTCCACTGGCCTTGCTACATCTTAGGTGTACCCCCAAGGCTACCGGCCTTACTCCTTACGAGATGATGTATGCTAGGCCACCACCACTACCCTCTTTTCCCGACTCCTTGCAGATACAGGGCGAGAGTTCCATAGTGAGACAGATGAAAGCATTACACGAGGTAGTGCAAGACATCCAGCAATACACTGAAAGAGTAGCTCCCTTGGTTCTCACCAGTCCCACCCATCGGTTCAGGGTGGGAGATGAGGTTTGGGTAAAAGAGTGGGATGAATCGGACTGTTTGAAGCCCAAATGGAAGGGGCCCTCCCTTGTTCTCCTAACGACCCCAACCGCTGTTAAAATTGCAGGAAACCCAGTGTGGATACATTGGACCCGACTGAAACCTGCTGCCCCCACTAGCAGCGCCCCGAAGCGTTGGACCACGCATCAACATCCGGACGCCCCACTACGGCTGACCCTCAGAAAGACGTGAACCGGCAGATCCATGCCTGCCCAGCAACAGAATCCCAGCTTTTGGACCCACTGCATCTTTGGCTCTGCATTCATTGCAGCCATCATCGTGGGCCTTATAATCTTCTTGCTGCAAAGACTCGGATACCTCCCACCAAATATATAATGCTGAGTCTACTCATCCTCCTTTGCTCAGTCCCGAGCTGTCCCACCGCCCTGAGCAAGAATTGCACTGAATGTTTGCGCCTGGTGCGCCATCGTATAGAGGGAGGATATCATCTAGTTACCACCCTCATTCACCAGACACAGCCCCCGGAAGGCGATTGCCGGCTTCTCCCGACCTGTGCCCTCATCACTCCGAATGGCCTCCAACAGTTCCATAGATGCCTTCAGGGAAATTTCACTATCTGCCATAGCCCTACCCAGCCGAGATACTACAATGTCACCCTCAGCGTAGGACTCCCTGCGTATGTGGCCGGGCCTCCGGGAGTTGAAGGAGATGGCATTCTGTATTACGTAAATTCCACTCGCATCCTTGTTGGGGGCATACAAACTGTAGCAACCCTAACCTTCGACGTCTGCGCCGCCATGGACAAACACCCTTGGTCTCGCAAATGTGGTAGCCAGAGTTGGCGTCAGGCATATGTGAACGATCACAAGTATGTCTGCCCCTTCAGCCCTGACATGAGATGTTGCTCCCCGTGGGTCTGGCTCCCATGTGCCGGTGACACGCGAGCCTCGGGCTGGGACCGAGTGTGTGCCTATACGGGAGGAGGATATGCTGGATGCATCGGCCTGGGCGAGTTTCGTCGAGGTTCTGGCAACTATGTGTCCCTGGACTGGCCCATCCGAAGCCACGACCGGCCATGGCGAGGAACGTGGGGCCTTGGCATTGACGGTGGAGGGATGGATCCGCTGACGTATATTACCATATATCAGAGCATTGAGGAGAAGCCACCCACACATTACCAGACCACGGTTGTCGGGTACCAAGATGTATTCGATGAAATCGCTCGTGCAGAACAAACGGAGACTAAATTCCCCATTTCCCCAGAAGCCCGGAATATGTTCCTCAACTTGGCCGAAAACATTGCCCTCTCCCTGGGCATTGCCAACTGTTTCGTCTGTGGAGGCACCGACATGGGTGAACAATGGCCCTGGGAAGCGAGAGAGATCCGGCAGCAAACATGGGATGCACTCAACACCACTAACATTACCTTTCCCCAACGGCCGAAGCCGTACGAATGGGCCCTCAGAACAAATATCATAGGTACCCTCTGCGCTAGTCGAGCGCCATCGAAGCGGTACTCTGTACCGGTGGGAGATTCTGCTTGTACAGGGGTCCTTCAATATAATGGAAGCCGGACGACCTGGTGGCAAACGGATAACCTGCCCGCCCCGGAGCCCATCTGGACAGAACCCACCTTGAACACGACCTGGACATACGGAGGAAACGCCTCCCTCAAGTGGGTAGCCCCGGAGGGCTACTACTACATCTGCGGACGCAGGGCCTACGAACAGCTCCCGGCCCGCTGGTACGGTACCTGTCTCTTGGGCACTGTCCGACCTAGCTTTTTCCTTCTGCCCCTGCGAGTCGGCGAAACTTTGGGTATTCCCCTATACGTGGAAAAGGGGCCAGATAACCCTGCTAGACGTAAACGGTCTTTTCTAAACCCCAAGCCCAAAGTCCAAATTGGAGACTGGAAGGACAACGAGTGGCCGCCAGAACGCATCATCCATTACTATGGACCGGCCACATGGGCTGAAGATGGTACATACGGGTACCGCACCCCTATTTATATGCTGAATCGCATTATTCGCTTACAGGCCGTGCTCGAAATCCTTACTAACGATTCGGCCTTTGCCCTCAATATCCTAGCCCGACAAAACACTAAGCTCATTACCGCAGTTTACCAAAATCGCTTGGCTCTTGACTACCTCCTAGCCCAGGAGGGCGGGGTGTGCGGCAAGTTTAACCTCAGTAATTGCTGCTTACAGATTGATGACCAGAGCCAGGTCATCAAAGAGATAACTGACCGGATGGTCAAATTAGCCCACGTCCCCGTCCAGACCTGGAACAGCGCATGGGACTGGACTTCCTCCCTGACCAGTTGGTTGCCCACCTCCGGAAGCCTGCAAGGCCTCCTTGTCATGGGTGGCCTGTTTTTGTTGTCCTGTTTACTAATTCCTTTATCTCTTCCCTTAGTTTTCAGGTGTCTCCGCTCCACCATGGAAAGCATCGCCGACCGCCGGGCTGCTGCCCAACTTATGCTGTTTCACACTCTGCCTTTTTGCAGCTGACACCAAGATTTGTAACAAACTTTATCTTCTACATCTAAAATGATTTTAGTATTGTGTCAAGGCCTGGGCCGTATCCTGCGCCTCAGCTTACCTGCGAACCTTGGTGGGAGTTGAGGAAGAATGCAGCAATCTCCTCAGAAGGCTCCCGGCTCTCCTCTTCAGTACAGCAGGCCTCCAGGATCCTTCTTTGCCATCCGCCAGGTCAGTGGGTCCCAGCTTTCTTAGGTGTGTGCGAGCCAGAACAGCATTTAAAAGGCCAGTGGCAGGAAGGAGTGGGGACACGGGCTGCTGATGTCACTCCTGCGGGCCTATTTCTGGAGCTTTTGAGCCCGCCAATGTCGTCTTCACGTCACCTGGCCTGTATGAGTAACCTGCCTCCAGCCTAGCCCTAACGTTCCTGTCTCCAGCCTTCCTCAGCATACCTGCCTCCAGCCTAGCCTCTGTGTTCCTTTGTGCAGCATTGAGTCCAGCCCTGCCACAGCATTCCTGTTTCCTGCTCTACCTCCAAGTCCTGGTCTGCCAAGCCTGCCTCAAAGGACTCTTTTCAGAGCCACCTCCAGGTCTTGGTCCTCCAGGCCTGCACCCAAGAGCTCTTAGAGCCATTCAGAAGTTCAGTTCCATTGAGCTTGTCTTGAGTTGCTCTCTACTCCCTGCTTACTGTAGCTACCAATGGGGTGTCTCACCTGCCGCAGTTGTCAATGTCAGCGTCATTTCAGTGAGTAGATTTAAACTGAACAGCACAACGGCACCTCTGTTTGCTTTTTTACTGAAGAACAAAGGGACATTTTTGTTCTCAACGCGTTAAGTAACCATTTTATAAAGTGGACGAAATTCATTTTTATTTCATAAGGAAGAATTTTGGTTGCTGCACACAGTATCCATTTCATATTAGATCACATTTGACGGCCTGTGTCTGGTCCACATTAGAAAGTCAATTTTTATAATAAAAGGAACTGTATCCCGTTTCTGAAGGCTCTTAGTGCTTTTTGTTGTATCTTGGACCCTATTCTGTTCTTTGGACCCTTTTTGTGTTGTACTTTGTGTATTCATGACATGTTTCATATCTCTCTTCTTAAGCTGCTCTTATTGAGATGGAAAAACGGATGGAATGCTGCCAGCACCGTCTTCTGTGGCCACAGAGCCGGACGCTGAATATGAAGTTCAGAGAATTCTGGACTCCAGAAGACTACGAGGCAGGCTCCAGTACCTTTTTGTCTGGAAGGGTTATAGACCCGAAGAGAACTCTTGGGAACCAGAGAGTCGTCTGCGCTCCTTAGAAGGTTCCATTGCCTGTTCCTTCATAAACCTAAACCAAGACCCTGCCAGGGAGGGCCTTTGGGATTCCATACAAGCTATACCAGAATCCAGACATTTCAAGTTACCTATTTCCAGCAGAGAGATATGACCAGTCCCAGTTTTGAACTTAACACCCCAAAGCAGTATGGGAGTTAAAGAACATGATTCTACTCATCAGCAAATCATTAAATTTGCTGATGACACAAAGTTATTCAAAGTCGTTAACTCGTGACAGGATTGTGAAAAATTACAAGAGGACCTTACGAGACTGGGAGACTGGGCGGCTAAATGGCAGATGACGTTTAATGTGAGCAAGTGCAAGGTGATGCATGTGGGAAAAAAGAACCCGAATTATAGCTACGTCATGCAAGGTTCCACGTTAGGAGTTACGGACCAAGAAAGGGATCTGGGTGTCGTCGTCGATAACACGCTGAAACCTTCTGCTCAGTGTGCTGCTGCAGCTAGGAAAGCGAATAGAATGTTGGGTATTATTAGGAAAGGTATGGAAAACAGGTGTGAGGATGTTATAATGCCGTTGTATCGCTCCATGGTGCGACCGCACCTTGAGTATTGTGTTCAATTCTGGTCGCCGCATCTCAAGAAAGATATAATAGAATTGGAAAAGGTGCAGCGAAGGGCGACTAAAATGATAGCGGGGATGGGACGACTTCCCTATGAAGAAAGACTAAGGAGGCTAGGGCTATTCAGCTTGGAGAAGAGACGGCTGAGGGGAGACATGATAGAGGTATATAAAATAATGAGTGGAGTGGAACAGGTGGATGTGAAGCGTCTGTTCACTCTTTCCAAAAATACTAGGACTAGGGGGCATGCGATTAAACTACAGTGTAGTAAATTTAAAACAAATCGGAGAAAATTTTTCTTCACCCAACATGTAATTAAACTCTGGAATTCATTGCCGGAAAATGTGGTGAAGGCGGTTAGCTTAGCAGAGTTTAAAAAGGGGTTGGACGGTTTCCTAAAGGACAAGTCCATATACCGCTACTAAACGGACTTGGAAAAATCCAAAATCCCAGGAATAACATGTATAGAATGTTTGTACTTTTGGGAAGCTTGCCAGGTGCCCTTGGCCTGGATTGGCCGCTGTCGTGGGCAAGATGCTGGGCTCGATGGACCCTTGGTCTTTTCCCAGTATGGCATTACTTATGTACTTATGTACTTATGCACTAAGGGGCTCTTTTACTAAGCCGTGGTAGCATTTTTAGCTTGCAGTAGAAATCAGCTGGTGATAAACATCAAGACGCCCATTATATTCCTATGGGCGTCTTGGTGTTTACTGCCAGCTGATTTTTACCACGAGCTAAAAACACTGCCTGTTGAAACTAGGTAACTTGGCAGATCTGAGAAACTCAGTAAACCCTGAACCTCCAGTTTTGTAACATACATCACAGTTCCTAGTAATGGAGCTAGGTCCTTTCCTTATTCAACTCACCATACAAAAATATTATTTAAATTGCAAAATATAAAGAAAACACATGCAAATTTCTATGGTAAAACTGATTTCCCATTTGCTAAACTTAAAGATAAAATTCTTTATTCTACCTTTGTTCTCATTTTTGTCACATTCTCCAGTTTCTGCTTTCCTGTGTCTTTTCTTAGCTCTCTTTCCAGGGTCTCCCGTATATCTCCCACTTCTTCTTTCCCTTCTCTTACATCCATCTCTGATTTCAATCTTTTCCTTTCAAGTTTCTTCCTTTTATTTTTATGCCTCTCAATCTGTTTAGATCTCATTCATTCTTACTATCCAGTCTTCAATCTTCCTCTTTTTCTGCATCTACCTACAGTTTTTCATCTTCCTCACCCCAGCCCTCCCATTCCTCATCTTATGATTCCCCAGTTTTTTTGCTAACACTTTCCTCTCTCTCTCTCCTCCCCTCTATCCAGCAGATCTTCTCTCTCTACCCCTTTGTACAGAACCCCTCTCTTTCCTCCTCTGCTTACCATCTCCTGTCTTCCCCCATGATCCAGCTTCTCTCTTTTTCCATCTCCACCAGGCATTCCCCCATCACTCTATTCCCTGCCCGCTGGCCTGTGTTCAGCATCTCCCTCCCTCCCTCTGACAGGATATCCCCTTTCTCCATATTTCCCCCATGTTCAGCTTCCCTTCTCCCTGACTCTATTCCCCTCCAATGTCCAGCATCTCCTCTTTGTCCTCTGACTCTCCCTATGTTCAGTGTTTCCCCTCTGTCTTCCTATTCACCTCATATCTAGCATTTCCTTTCTATGTCCCTATACTCCCATATCCCTTTTTCCTCCTACCCAATCCAGCATCTTCTTTCTCTTACCCTTATCTAAGCCAGCATCTTCCCCATCCTGTTCCAATACCCCATCTCTTCCCCATCCCAATCCATCATCTCTCGTCATCCTCCCCTCCCCTCATCTACCATCTCTCTTTCTCCCTTTGAGTAAACATGTTCTCTTTCTTGCCATCCTTCCCTGATCCAGCAACTCCTCTCTTTCCACCTGCCAACTCTTGTTCAGCGTTTAGGTCTCCCTCCTTCCCCTTTCTCATGTTCAGCATCTTGCCTATCTCTCTACTGCCCACCCCATCATCTCTCTACTCCCCACAGGGTCTAGCGTCTCCCTTTGTGTCCCTATTCCCACCCCCTCCATCCAACATCTTTCTCTTTCTTCTTCCCTAAGCCAGGATCTTCCTTCCCTATCATCTCCCTTCTCTCACCCTGCTGCCCAGGCCTTGTCTAGCCTCCTCCTGCCCTTTCCTCACAAACAAGCATATCTGCTTTCTTCCCTCCCACGATCCAGCATCTCCACTTTGCTCCCCGTCCCTCCTCTACATATTGCACCTCTCTTCTCTCCGCTACTTCTTCTGCCCATGGCTGCTTTCTGGTTGTACAGCAGCGACAATAAAGGAGAGTGATGCAGCAGGGCCTTCCATCTTGCATACCCTGCTGCACATTCTGCCATCCCAGTCATAACCCCCCCCTTCCTGTTTAGAGGGGCAGGACCAGAACTGGCAGAGTGTGTAGCAGCATATCTGAGATGGCCCTGAGACTTCACACTCTATGTCCTGATCCTGGCGGTGTCGTTGCCGGGCCCGTTGGCATCCTGGGCCCGCTTTCTTTCTTTCTTCGAGAGTGATCAGCTGTGCGGCCGAGCACTGCCCTCGACCGTTGATCGTGGTGGTTGGGCTGTTGGGCCTTTCAGAGCTGCGACGCCTGGTTGCTGAAGCCATCGTCTGGGGAGCTGGTGTTGATCGGATGAAGAGCAGCTTTCGCCTCCTTCTGCAGCCTGCTATTTTGACTTGGCTGGTTCGGCAGCTTTCATCTTCTCCTGCCTTGCACTACAAGTCCAATCCTTCTCATCGGAGTTTGCTCAGGCAACCACAGAGACTCAGCCTAATCCACAGCTTTAACACCTCGCTGAAGTCCTTCCTAATGTCATCTTTGCGGACCATTTTTAAATACTTTTCACCTGTCACCTACTTGCCTAATTTTCTACTTCATTGATTCTATCTATTTGATTTGTTTTATTGTAACTGTTTCACCTCTGATTTGGCAATAGCCTATCAATAGCCTATCAGTAATGGAAGCCATGCTGAAGGAAAGGATAGTGAATTTCCTGGAAGCCAATAAGTTGCAAGATCCGAGACAACATGGTTTCACCAAAGGGAAATCGTGCCAAACGAATCTCATTGAATTCTTTGACTGGGTGACAGGAGAATTAAATCAAGGACGTGCTATGGACGTCATCTACTTAGATTTCAGCAAGGCTTTCGACACTGTTCCCCACAGGAGGCTCTTAAATAAACTAGACGGCCTGAAGATAGGACCCGAAGTGGTGAACTGGATTAGGGTTGACGGACAGACGCCAGAGAGTGGTGGTGAATGGAGTTCGCTCGGAGGAGGGAAAGGTGAGTAGTGGAGTGCCTCAGGGATCGGTGCTGGGGCCCATTCTGTTCAATATATTTGTGAGTGACATTGCCGAAGGGTTACAAGGTAAAGTTTGCCCTTTTGCGGATGACACCAAGATTTCCAACAGAGTGGACACCCCGGAGGGTGTGGAAAACATGAAAAAAGATCTGAAGAAGCTAGAAGAATGGTCTAACGTTTGGCAATTAAAATTCAATGCAAAGTGATGCACTTAGGGAGTAGAAATCCAAGGGAGACGTATGTGTTAGGCGGGGAGAGTCTGATAGGCATGGACGGGGAGAGGGATCTTGGGGTGATAGTATCTGAGGACCTGAAGGCGAAGAAACAGTGCGACAAGGCGGTGGCAGTAGCTAGAAGATTGCTAGGCTGTATAGAGAGAGGAGTGACCAGCAGAAGAAAGGAGGTTTTAATGCCCCTGTATAAGATGTTGGTGAGGCCCCACCTGGAATATTGTGTTCAGTTTTGGAGGCCGTATCTTGCTAAGGATGTTAAAAAAATGGAAGCGGTGCAAAGAAAAGCTACGAGGATGGTATGGGATTTACGTTCCAAGACGTATGAAGAGAAGCTTGCTGACCTGAACATGTACACCCTGGAGGAAAGGAGGAACAGGGGTGATATGATACAGACGTTCAAATATTTGAAAGGTATTAATCCGCAAACGAATCTTTTCCGGAGATGGGAAGGCGGTAGAACGAGAGGACATGAAATGAGATTGAAGGGGGGCAGACTCAGGAAAGATGTCAGGAAGTATTTTTTCACGGAGAGGGTGGTGGACGCTTGGAATGCCCTCCCGCGGGAGGTGGTGGAGATGAAAACGGTAACGGAGTTCAAACATTTGTGGGATATGCATAGAGGAATCCTGTGCAGAAGGAATGGATCCTCAGAAGCTTAGCTGAAATTGGGTGGCGGAGCAGTTGGGGGGAAGAGGGGGTGGTGGTTGGGAGGCGAGGATAGGGGAGGGCAGACTTATACGGTCTGTACCAGAGCCGCTGATGGGAGGCGGGACTGGTGGTTGGGAGGCAGGAAATACTGCTGGGCAGACTTATATGGTCTGTGCCCTGAAAAGGACAGGTACAAATTCAAGGTAAGGTATACACATATGAGTTTGTCTTGGGCAGACTAGATGGACCATGCAGGTCTTTTTCTGCCGTCATCTACTATGTTACTATGTAAAACTGTTGGAAAAAGTGGGGTATAAATGTACAAAAAATAAATAAAAAAATTACTGCCGCTGCTGCACACTTGAACTGGGGTGGCAACCCGCTTTTTTGGGATGGCACTTGCCACCCTGTAGTGACACCTGTAAGGAGAGGATGACCCAGATTAGGGAGAATAAGCTTTCTGAGTATGGGAGACTCACAGAGGCCCTGTGGGGAGTTGAGAAGAGACTCCCCGTGCCCTGCTCCAAATGGCTGAGGGTAGCCTCCATTCCCTGCCAGTGGTAGCTGAGGGAGGCCTCCAAACCTGGCTAGCCAGAGCTTGGGGGTTGCTGCGAAGGAGTTTGAGTACTTATAGCCTGCAAGGTAGGACAGGCCTTTATATACAAGGGGCAGAGACTGCTAGAACTTATTTTTGTTTCTGACTGTTAGGCATGATAGACACCAGACCTTTTTGGTGGTTACGTTAAATGATATTTTGATTTATTATTGTAGCTAAGCAGTATAGCAAATCAAAAGAAAAAAAGCAGATCAAAAAAAGACAAAAAAATAGAACAGGAGGGTAACAGAAGAAGTGGTTTATTACAAGTTACCCGACGTGGCCACGTTTCACCCTCAGGCTGCGTCAGGGGTAAAAAAACTACAAAATAAAAATGCATAATGAATAAAACATAAACATCACATTGTATATTTGATAATAAAACATATCCAAAAACACTATCACATCATATAAAATAAAAACAGATCAAATCTAAAAACATAATACAATAAAATATAATATCAAATCAATATCAGTTAAAAACATTCAGATTAAATATGCATGCAATAAAATAATAATTTTAATACAAGACATGATATCAACAAAAAATAATAATATCAACACTAAATGTATATCAACAGAACTGCATAGGACAGATAGGTGGAGATATACAACACTAAAATAAGTGAATGACCGTACATACTAAATATCACCTACCTAATAGGGGTAAAAAGCAAAGTGAACCCCTAAAAGTAGTCATACAACCACCTAAAAAAATACAAAATAAAAGAAATAAAATCTCACAATGCTTGGCCTCAATTGCCGTCTTTTACGCACATTCAATGATCTAAAAATATTGAAATTAATATTCACTTTGTTAAAAAGTAAGAATCAGTGGGTTTCCATGTTCTAATATATAGCAACTCAAATCAATAGAAATCAATACAAAGTACCTAAAAACATCATACTGTTCTATGACAATCACATATATCCTGATGATGATATCATTAAAAGGAACTCCACAGTGGCCATGAAAAAAACTGATTACAACTCACAGGCAATCCAGCACTCATTACTGTTGTTTGAATGTACAAACATCAGTTGAAATTGTTCTGTTGCATCGCACCAAACGTGCTTACCCTGATACTTGTGTCATTAGAAAAAACTTTGCAGTGGATGTAGCAATACTGATTCAGAGGCGCTCAGCCAAACTCACAGGCAATCCAGTGCTTTATGCTGCTATTTGAATGGGTGGATATCCATACATAAACCCTAATGATTTTATCATTAGAAAGAATTTAGCAATCCCACTCAGCACAACTGGCATGTAATGCAGTGCTCTTTACTGATACTTGAATAGGTAGATATACAATCATCTGTTTCAATCATAACTACTACTACTACTACTTAACATTTCTAGAGCGCTACTAGGGTTACGCAGCGCTGTACAATTTAACAAAGAGAGACAGTCCCTGCTCAAAGAGCTTACAATCTAATAGACAAGTGAACGGTCGGTCCGATAGGGGCAGTCAAATTGGGGCAGTCTGGATTCACCGAACGGTAAGGGTTAGGTGCCGAACGCAGCATTGAAGAGGTGGGCTTTAAGCAAAGACTTGAAGACGGGCAGGGAGGGGGCTTGGCATAAGGGTTCAGGAAGGTTGTCCAAGCATAGGGTGAGGCCAGGCAGAATGAGCGGAGCCTGGAGTTGGAGTTGGTGGTGGTGGAGAAGGGTACTGTGGCAACATCCCAAACCCCCTTTAAGTATTGAAGCTAACAACACTAAGCTGATCAGATTACACAAACTTCAATCAAACAGACATGGAGCAACAAGCAACTGGCTTAGAAAAAATAACTGACTTAGAATTTGCACTGACAAAACATATTTAAAGCAAGCCAAGTTGTTTAAACAATACACACCACCATCTAAATTCCATATGGAGTATCTTATATCCTACCTTACAGAAGTGCTTCCCAAGCTTATTCAGCAAACTTCACAATGCTATGTTGACTGGCAGCATTATAACCAACACTCTGATTTTATTGTATTATGTTTTTAGATTTGATCTGTTTTTATTTTATATGTGATGGTGTTTTTAGATATGTTTTATTATCAAATATACAATGTGATGTTTATGTTTTACTCATTATGTATTTTTATTTTGTAGTGTTTTTACCCCTGACGCAGCCTGAGGGCGAAACGTGGCCACTTCGGGTAACTTGTAATAAACCACTTCTTCTGTTACCCTCCTGTTCTATTTTTTTTAGTCTTTTTTTTATCTGCTTTTTTTCTTTTGATTTGCTATTTCTGTGGCAGATCTTTGCCTTTTTTTGTTTCTGTCACACTTTTGAACATTCAACTGATATATATTTTTGCAGTTTCTATTTTTATTTATTTTGCAAATAATATATCTGCTAGTCAGTAGTCTTTTGAGATTACAAGTTTTTAATTTTCTTTTATAAAGTTTGGTGCCAGTTTTTCGTTTAACTGTGACCCTTCTATTGATATAAGTGACTAACTCCATACATCATTTTTTTCCAACTTTTCTGAGGAAAGTGAGAGCACATCGCCATCTCTTTGACAGGACATACCACAAAGATCAACACATGTGAACCAGGGCCGTGCCAACAAGGTAAGCGGGGTAAGCACCGCAGGGGGGCACCGACCTCTGAAGGGCGCCGCCGCGGTGCTTACCCTCACCGCTTACCTGAGCTCCGTGCCACCGGGGCCTTTAAATCTTTTACCTCTGAGGCTCTGACGCTCGCGCAGCGTCAGTGAAAGCGCTGCTGACGTCTTCCTTCCCTTCACGATCGTTGGTTCCCTCAGTGTCCCGCCTTCTTCTGACGTCAGAAGAAGGCGGGACACTGAGGGAACCAACAAGCGCGAAGGGAAGGGAGACGTCGGCAGCGCTTTCACTGACGCTGCTGCGACTGGAGGTAAAAGATTTAAAGGCCCCAGGGCGCGGAGCTGAGGTAAGGGAAGGGCAGAGAGGCATGGATGGGAGGGCCTAGGCAGAGGAGAAATTGCTGGGAGGGGAGAGAGGAGAATTGCTGGCTATGGATGGAGGAGGGAAGGGCAGAGAGGGACATGGATGGGAGGGCAGGGCCCAGGGAGAGGAGAAATTGCTGGAAATGGAGGGGAGGGGAGAGAGGAGAATTGCTGGCTATGGATGGAGGAGGGAAGGGCAGAGAGGGACAAGGATGGACATGGATGGGAGGGCAGGACCCAGGGAGAGAGGAGAAATTGCTGGAAATGGAGAGCAAGAAATGAAGAAGAAAGGAGGAAAGTAAAGAATTAAATGGGAAGGAAGCCCTGGAAACGGAGATAAGAGGACAGATAGCAGCAGAATCAGATACTGAGCCAGCATGATCAGAAAAAGAAAGTCACCAGACAACAAAGGTAGAAAAAAATCAGTTTATTTTCATTTTAGCGTTTGGAATATGGCCACTTTGAGAATTTACATCTGCTATCTTATTTTGCAATGTATAGCAATTTGTTTCTAAGAATATTGCTGACAATTCCTGTCAGTGTGGCAAGTGGTGAACGATCATTTTC
The DNA here is from genome assembly GCF_901765095.1 of Microcaecilia unicolor. Taxonomy (NCBI): domain Eukaryota; kingdom Metazoa; phylum Chordata; class Amphibia; order Gymnophiona; family Siphonopidae; genus Microcaecilia; species Microcaecilia unicolor. Next base: position 632,468,798 of record NC_044031.1, on the reverse strand, counting down.
ACGGTTAAAAATCATAAAAACTTATTTGCGATCTATTTGTTGAGCAATCCCACAAAGATGCACTCCATCTTTCAGCTCCTATTTCCTTAGCATCTTGTGCCACACGGGGGAAGGGGTCAACTGATAGTCTGCAGGGGGGCACCAGAGACCCTAGGCACGGCCCTGATGTGAACTCTCCCACATGTAACCAAAACTGTTTTATTATGTTCTCTTGCTATATTACTATCATGTTTATAATGTTTTCCTGTTATATTACTTTCTTGCTTATCATTATCATGTAATCCAAAATCCTTCGGTAATACCAAATGTCTACTCTCTTCTTATTTCCACTATTCATGATGTATTGTAAGCCACATTGAGCCTGCAAAGAGGTGGGAAAATGTGGGATACAAATGCAACAAATAAATAAAATAAATAAATCTTCTGGAGAATGGCTGGTAATTTCTTAATCAACTAGCTTTCATTAGTGTTTTATTATATACTAGAGAAAAAGGCCCGTTTCTGTTAACAATGAAAGGGGTGCTAGCAAGGTTCCATGGCCCCCTCCCTACCTCCCTGTCCGTCCCTCTGTGTGTCGTCAGGCATTCCTCCCCATCGAGTAGCACGGCACCCCCCTCCCTCCCCCCTCCGAGTTCCATGCCCCCCTACCTGCCTGCCTCCCTGTGCTCAGAGTTCCAGGGCTTCCCTCCTCCCCCTTCCTCCTCCCTCCTCCTCGCCCTCCCCTTTGAGTTCCAGGACCCCCTCCCCCGTGCCAACGACCCTCCCGCCGCCAACCCGCCGTCGCCTACCTTTGCTGGCGGGGGACCCCAACCCCCACCAGCCGAGGTCATCTTCTTCATGCAAAAGGCTTCCACCTTCTGTTTCTGATGTCCTGCACGTTGTACGTGCAGGATGTCAGACTCACAGAACGAAGATCAGCTCAGCAAGGCTTCGTTCTGTAAGTCTGATGTCCTGCTCCTAATTAAAGAACACATTACCTTCAAAATCTGCACCCTGATCCACAAAATTATCTATGGCGCAGTTCCAGGTTACATGACAGACCTCTTAGATCTACCAAACAGAAACAGAACCGGATCATCTCGAACATACCTAAACCTCCACTACCCAAACTGCAAAGGACTGAAATATAAAGCAACCTATGCAACCAGCTTCTCCTATATAAGCACACAAATATGGAATGCACTACCAAAAGCAGTGAAAACAATCTACGACCACCTAAACTTCAGGAAATCACTAAAAACTTACCTGTTCAAAAGGGCATATCCTACTGACCCAACATAGATGTCTACACTCTGCAACACAGCAAACCCAACAATCGTATTGGACATTATTTGCCTTCCCTCTCTTCAACCCCCATTGTGTCTGTTTCAAATGTACTTTTTATACAACCTCAACATCACCTGGTATTTTTTTTTAATTCTCTCTACCGGTCTTATCGCCTGACGGTACTATGTAAGCCACATTGAACCTGCAAATGGGTGGGAAAATGTGAGATACAAATAAATAGGATACAAATGTAATAAATAAATAAATACCTCTGCACGTATCTTAGCAGAGGAGGAAGACAGAGACCCGACAAAATGGCCCCTCTATATAAACATTTACGTCAGGCGCTCTGTAGACACGGCAGCCAATCACAGGAGTATCTGAAAGAGACACACACTGTCCTCAATCTTCAACACGTTATATATAAAGGATATTGGTTCTTTCAAAAGAAATGGCACCACTCAACTTTCGCATTCAGGCCCTCAGGGATCAAAGAGTTTAATTGAAAAATCCAGTGTTGCTCCTTCTGGAACAGCAGGTGTCTTCTAACACTACCAGTTTGATTGGTTGATGTTAGTATGTGTTGTAGCACAAAGCACTTTAACAGGGTAAATGAGTGCTACATAGTATTACAGTGAGTCACCAGAGGTGAGGTGAATTTCTTAGTCCTGATGGCACTCTTATGCTCTATCACGCGAGTATATAATGGGCGCGTAGTCTGGCCCACATACAACTTGTTACAAGAACACACAATGCAATAAACAACATGATCTGACTTGCATGTGGTGTTCACTTTCAGGTGGTATGCACGTGACATTTCTAGCATCATAGGACACATAGTGCAGTCATGACATCTCTTATGTCCATTGAACACCTGTACCTCTGGACGCCTTGCTGGTAATAAGGATGAACTCAATAACTCCTTCAAATTCTTGTAGCAACTGTAGGCAAATTTAAATCTTACATCAGCAAAAATAGGGAGAGTTCTCAAAATATCCCAATGATCCCTAATAATCCTGGAAACCTTGTTGGCTTTTGTCGCATATCTCAAAACACAAGTAATGATATCATTCTCATCTTGTACTAATCTCTCATGAGGTGGAAGCAGCAGATCCCGGTGGTTGTACTTGGCACGACGATAAGCGCCTGCAATCGCCCTCTTAGGGTACCCTTGAGATAAAAGTTTTTTAGCCAAATCTTTTGCTTGACAGCGAAAATCCTTTTCTTCGGAGCACAGCCATCGATAACGCAAAATCTGAGAGAAAGGAAGTGACACGATTGTGACTTTTTCTTGGTTTGTGCTCCTTTCACCCTCTGGTGGCCAGAACCGGTGGCTGCCATAGACTTTCCAGACTCTCTGGTCCGGTCCAGATATTGTAGCCCTCCAGTCTTGCTTGGAAGTTTGGCAGCAAGCCTCACCTTAGCTGCCTTGAGATTGCTGCAGCTGAGCCTCCGCTGCTGATGGGCTTATTAGCCACCTGGAAACTTTCTGCTTTGCCTTTGCAGTGCCAAAGGTCCAGGTTGGTGTTTGTGCTTAGTGCACTTCTGCCTTGTCTTGTTTAGCCTTGTTTCTTAGCTAGTGTCCCTAGTCTGTATTCTTTGCCTGTTTGAATCCTGTCTTGAATCCAGTCCTGATCGCTCCCTCCCTGTCCGCTTTTGACTTCCTTTCCCTTCTGTTTGTGAACCTTGAGTTTGTTTCCTGCCTGTTTGAGACCCTGTACCTTGCACCATGTTCTAGCCAAGCTTGTGTTTGTTTCCTGCCTGTTTGAGACCCCGTATCCTGTACCCTGTCTAGTCAAGTTTGCCTTGATCCACTCCGTCCAGTAAGTCCTGCCGGCTGCCTGTACCTAGGGGCTCAACCCCTAGGGAACGGTGGTCAAGCGCAGGTGAAGTATTGTTCCAGTCACGCTAGTTCCTGTATCCTGCTTGAGAATCCTGTATCCTGTTCAGCCCTAGTTGGTGGGTTTTTGCCTGTTGCTGCCGCTCCTCGTCAGCAGCCCAAGGGCTCACGATTCCAGACTTATCCTTGAGAACCTGACAGGTAGGGCTCCTGGAAGACAACTCGAGTAATCCAGGAGCATGTTCACATCTGTCTCCTTCTGGTAAATCGTGGTCTTAAAAGAGGAATGTTCCTTATACACATCCAAGTAGTTGATAATGCTCTCATTGCTCTGCTTAGTAAACTTAATCTTTGGATGGCAAGAGTTCAGATACTGTACAGCATCAGCCTGCCACAATAAAAATATGTCGCCTTTAAAGCGTATCCAAATTTTGATGTTAGTCTGAAAAACACATTGATAAACAAATTTCTCTTCAGAATCCAAGATGAAGAGGTTCACCATACCCATGGCAACACCAGAGACATTAGCACACGGCCATTAATTCCGAAAGTAGAAAATCGGCCATTTTACTATGAGGGAGGGGGGGGGGGGCCCCTGGCACACACTCATTCTCACATGCACACTCTCTCTCTCACAGACACACCCAGTCTCACTCTCTGTCACACACATACACTCACACATTCACTCTCTCTCAAACATACACACTCCGAAGAAAACCTTGCTAGCGCCCGTTTCATTTGTGTCAGAAATGGGCCTTTTTTCCTAGTGTTGTAATATTTTCTTTCTTTCCCCTCCCTTTCTTCTTCCTTTTTTCCCCTTGTCTTGTCTATCTTCTCTTCTCATGTTGTTTTTCTTTGTTCTGTCCTTTTCTTTAAAAGTATGACCCACTTTGCTGTCATCAGGAAAGGCAGTATATCAAATCCATAACTAAATTAAACCTGCTTATGAGATGTTATCTCAAGATATGCTTTGACCATCTAAACCCTGACCTATTTGAGGACATCTAGATGACCTATATGAGCCTATATGGCTCATTGCAAGTGTCACCATAGTAGAAAAAATCTTGGAGAGAGTCTTTTTAAAAGACAGCTGACTTTCATCCAGTTTTGTATGCTCAGATCATGTTAAACTTCCTCCTTCAGATGATTATCCTGTCCCAAAGGGGTTTCAAGATGAGACTCTGCTATAAGCTCCTGGCTTTACACCAAATAATGTTGAATGGTACAGCAGAATGTCCTTCAAATTAAGAGACTATTGTGGTCAGCTAAAAGGGATGGGGTACCATCAATCTGTAGGAGATACTATAATATTTAAAGAAATAAGTACATAAGTGTTGCCATACTAGGACATACCAAAGGTCCATCAACCCCATTATCCTGTTTCCAACAGTGGTCAATCCAGGTCACAAGTAACTGGCAAAACTCAAAACAGTACAATACATTTTATGCTGCTTATCTTAGAAATAAGCAGTGGATTTTCCCCAAGTCCATCTTAATAATGGTTTATGGACTTTTCTTTTAGGAAGCTATCCAAACCTTTTTTAAACCCCACTAAGCTAACTGCTTTTGCCACATTCTCTGGCAAGAAATTCCAGAGTTTAATTACACATTGAATGAAGAAATATTTTCTCTGATTCATTTTAAATTTACTACTTTGTAGCTTCACTGGTGCCCCCTAGTCCTAGTATTTTTGGAAAGAGTAAACAAGTAATTCACGTCTACCCATTCCACTCCACTCATTATTTAATATACCTGTATCATATCTCCCCTCAGCCATCTTTTCTCCAAGCTGAAGAGCCCTAGCCATTTCAGCCTTTCCTCATAAGGAAGTCATCCCATTCCCTTTATCATTTTTGAAGCCCTTCTCTGTACCTTTTTTTAATTCCACTATATCTTTTTTTGAGACGCAGTGACCAGAATTTGCACACAGTATTCAAGGTGCATTCACACCATGGAACGAAACAAAAGCATTATAACATCCTTGTTTTTATTTTCCATTCCTATCCTAATAGAAACTAACATTCTATTTGCTTTTGTTGCCGCCGCAGCACATTGAGCACAGGGTTTCAAAGTATCGTCAATGATGGTTCCTAGATTCTTTTCCTGGTCAGAGACTCCTAACGAGGAACCTTGCATCACGTAGCTATAGTTTGGGTTCCTCTTTCCCACATGAATCACTTTGCACTTGCTCACATTAAACATCATCTGCCATTTGGATGCCCAGTCTTCCAGTCTGAAAAGGTTGTCTTGCAATTTTTCACAATTCTCTTGTGATTTAACAACTTTGAATAACTTTGTGTCGTCAGCAAATTTAATTACCTCACTAGTTATTCCCATATCTATATCATTTATAAATATGTTTAAAAGCAGTGGTCCCAACACAGACCTCTGCAGAACCCTACTATCTATCTACCCTTCTCCATTGAGAATACTGACCATTTAACCCTACCCTATTTTCTATTCTTTAACCAGTTTTTAATTCACAATAGAACACTAACTCCTATCCTATGATTTTCCAATTTCCCATGGAGTCTTTCATGAGGTACTTTGTCAAATGCCTTTTGAAAATCCAGATATACAGTATCGGCTAGCTCACCTTTATCCACATATTTGTTCACCCCTTCAAAGAAATGTAGTAGATTGGTGAGGCATGATTTCCTGTCACTAAATCCATATTGGCTTTGCCTCATGAATCCATGCTTTTGAATATGCTCTGTAATTTTGTTCTTTATAATAGTCTCTTCCATTTTGCCTGGCACAGATGTCAGGCTCACCAGTCTGTAATTTCCTGGATCATCTCTGAGACCCTTTTTAAAAATTGGTGTTACATTGGCCACCCCCCAATCTTCAGGTACCATGCTTGATTTAAAAGATAAATACCATCTTGGAAGCCCAGTCCAGATGCATTCCACGTATTGCAAAGGTGAAAAGAAGAGAAAACATCAGCCAGCATAGTTAAAAGGGGGCTATTACAGCCAAAAGATTGTCCTTCAAAGAATGGAAAAAGGACCCAAATGACGAAAATAAGAAGTAACATAAGCACTGGTAAGTCAAATGCTAAGCAATAATAAAGAAGGCTAAAATAGAATATGAAGAGAAACTTGCTACAGAGGCTAAAACTCACAGTAACAACTTTTTCAGGTACATCAGAAGCAGAAAGCCTGTAAAGAAATTCACGGGACTGTTAGATCACGAAGGAGAAAAAGTTCGCTCAGGGAGGACAAGGTCATAGTGGAGAAACTGAATTAATTCTTTGCTTCTGTCTTTATGGAAGAAGATGTAAGAGATCTGCCTGTACTGGAATGGTTTTCAAGGGTGATGATGCGGAGGAATTGAAAGAAAGCTCAGTGAACCTGGAAGATGTACTGAGCCAAATTGACAAACAGTAGTAAATCACCTGCACCGGATGGCATACATCCAAGGGTACTCAAACAACCCAAGCATGAAATTGCTGATCTGCTATTAGTAATATGTAACCTGTCATTAAAATCATCCATAGTACCTGAAGATTGAAGGGTGGCCAACGTGACGTCGATTTTGTTAAAGGGTTCTAGGGGTGATCCGGGAAATTATAGACTGGTAAGCCTGGCGTCAGTGCTGGGCAAAATAGTGAAAACCATTTTAAAGAATGAAATTATAGAATACATAGACAAACATAGTTTAATGGAACAGAGCCAGCATGTGTTCAGCCGAGGGAAGACTTGCCTCACAAAAATGCCTCATTTCTTTGAAGGTGAGAATAAACATGTGGATAAAGGTGAGCCGGCTGCTGCACTCAACTGAAACGGCACTCTCTAAAGTTTGCAATGACCTGCTCCTGGCCAAATCCAAAGGTCACTACTCCATCCTCATCCTCCTCGATCTTTCCGCCGCGTTTGACACTGTCAATCATGATTTACTTCTTGCCACGCTGTCCTCTTTTGGGTTCCAAGGCCCTGTCCTCTCCTGGTTCTCCTCTTACCTCTCCCACCGCACCTTCAGGGTACACTCCCATGGATCTTCCTCCACTCCCATCCCACTATCTGTTGGAGTTCCCCAGGGATCTGTCCTTGGACCCCTTCTCTTCTCAATCTACACCTCTTCCCTGGGCTCGCTGATCTCGTCTCATGGTTTTCAGTATCATCTTTATGCTGATGACACCCAGCTATACCTCTCCACACCTGACATCACCGCGGAGACTCAGGCCAAGGTATCGGCCTGTTTATCCGACATTGCGGCATGGATGTCCAACCGCCACCTGAAGCTGAACATGTCCAAGACCGAGCTCCTTGTCTTTCCTCCTAAACCCACTTCTCCTCTTCCTCCACTCTCTATCTCTGTTGATAACACCCTCATCCTCCCCGTCCCATCTGCCCGCAACCTCGGAGTCACCTTCGACTCCTCCCTCTCCGTTTCAGTCGAGTGCAGAGGGCGAAAACCGTATTGAAGTGGATCGAGGATGGCGTGAGAGGAGAGAAAATCAAGGCAGCGGCTATGAACGGCGCGCAAACAGATGAAGTATAATTCCATGTGCCCCAATAAAAGGAGAGTCTAATGTTACTTACATTTAATTTCAATATATTCCATCATCTTTAGAACACCAGGCTTCCCACGGCAGATTACAATAGTTAAGATGAAGTTTGAACCCATCAGGAAACAGGATCTCCTCACTGAAATTTGGTCATTAGTATTGTATACTAATAAAGATGGTGACCTGATCGGACGCCAAGACGGGAGCTCTGCTGAAGATCGCTGGGATCTATCGGAGATCGCGATCCGAGTAACCCCGTTGCACACGAGGAGGTGGAATTCCTCCACTAAACGAGATCGCCTACTCGGGAGCAATGAAAGAGGATCGCAAGGTACGAGCCGAGAGCCGAAAAGGAGACGAGACGGTGACTCGCAGGGACCTGCGATCTGAGACCACGAGGCAATCAACTGGCCGACTTTGTGGATCGGCACTCCAGTCGAACATCCAACTAAATCCGAGGCCCTCAGCTGCGGCGATCGACCAAAGAACGGCCGTGAAGTAGGGGCCGAACGCAGCCGCTCGCCCATCTTGAGGCCCAACCAGTCCGAAACCGGAGGAAAATCCAGTAACCGGACAGAAATCCAGCCGCACCAAGGTCGCACCAAAGCCACACCAAGGCCGCACTAAGTCGGCCGACTGAACGACCCGAAGTTGATTGCGGCTGTCTGAGCGGCGTACCAGTGGCCCGTCCCGTCCGAGAGGAAGAAGTGCGGCCTGACCCGACTGAGTGGAAGACCAGCCATGACGAGGCCGTGATGAGGCAGACCGACAACCCTGACTGACGGCCTCCGGTAGAGATCGCCACAAGGTCGTGTTCCCGCAACCACAACTCAAGCTCAGCACACCGGAGAGGCTTCCAAGGCATCCCTGCGCCCGGAGGACGATAGAAGAGAGACGCCGACCGCGTAGCCCGAGGAGACGAAGCGAGGAGCCGCGCATCTGAACAGGCACCGGATCATCCGACTGCCGGTTCCCCAAGCCATCCGGGAACGCAGAGAACCCCCTCCTGCATTACAGGTCTAGATTTTCGGAAAGCTTTTGATAAAGTTCCACATGAGAGACTCCTGAGAAAATTAAAGAGTCGTGGGATTGGAGGCAAGGTTCTGGTGTGGATTAAGAATTGGTTATTGGACAGAAAACAGAGGGTAGGGTTAAATGGTCATTTGTCTCAATAGAGGAGAGTGAACAGTGGAGTGCCGCAGTGATCTGTACTGTGATCAGTACTAGTTAACATATTTATAAATAATATGGAAATCGGAGCAACGAGTGAGGTGTTCAAATTTACAGATGATATAAAACTATTCAAGGTTGTTAAAACATGTGCGGACTGTGAAATATTGTAGGAAGACCTTAGGAAATTGGAAGACTGGGCATCCAAATGGCAGATGAAATTTAATGTGGACAAATGCAAGGTGATGCACATTGGAAAGGATAATCCGAATCACAGTTACCTGATGCTAGGATCCACCTTGGGGGTCAGTGCTCAAGAAAAAGATCTGGGTGTCGTTGTAGACAATACGCTGAAATTTTCTGCTTGCTGTGTTTTGGCAGCCAAAAAAGCAAACAGGATGCTAGGAATTATTAGGAAAGGGATGTTGTATAAGACCAAAAATACTATAATGCCTTTGCATCACTCCATGGTGCATCTGCACCTTGAGTATTGTGTTCAGTTCTGGTCACCGTATTTCAAAAAAGATATAGCAGAATTAGAAAAGGTTCAAAGAAGAATGACTACAATGATAAAGGGGATAGAACTCCTCTCGTATGAGGAAAGGCTAAAGAGGTTAGGGCTCTTCAGCTTGGAAAAGAGATGGTTGAGGGGAGATATGATTGAGGTCTACAAAATCCTGAGTGGTGTAGAATGAGTAGAAGTAAATCAACTTTTTACTCTTTCCAAAAGTACAAAGACAAGGGGACACTCAAGGATGTTACATGGAAATACTTTTAAAACAAATAGGAGGAATATTTTTTCACTCAATGAATAGTTAAGCTCTGGAACTCTTTGCCGGAGGAGGTGGTAACAGCGGGTAGTGTATCTGGGTTTAAAAAATGTTTGGCTAATTCCTGGAGGAAAAGTCCATAGTCTGCTATTGAGACAGACATGGGAAGCAATTGCTTGTCCTGGGATTTGTAGTATGGAATGTTGCCATGATTTGGGTTTCTACCAGTTACTTGTGACCTGGCTTGGACACTGTTTGGAAAACAGAATACTGGCCTAGATGGACCATTGGTCTGACCCGGTATGGCTACTCTTATGTTCTTATGACAAAATGAGGAAATGGATAAAAAGAAGCTAAAAGGGTCATCTGCAAAGGTTTTGACTTTATATCAGGTGTGGACGTTCTTAAAAATACCATTGTGGAAGTTCTGGCCAAATGTATTCCACTTATTAACAAAGGTGGACACCTTGCATCAGGGGCGTAGCTACGGGTGGGCCTGGATGGGCCCAGGCCCACCCAGTTTAGCTTCAGGCCCGCCCAGAAGCAGATCTTTGCCCTCTTCCGACTCCCACCCCTGCCGCAGCGCTTCATTTAATTCTGTGGGCGCTGCTGTTGCACAGTCTCCCACCTCGGCGCTTACACTTTGCTATGGCGCTGACAGCAACTCTACAGATGCGGCACCGACGTCCTGCTCCGGGGCCTTCCCTCTGCCACGCTGATGTAACTTCCTGTTTACGGACGTTGGTGCCACATCTGTAGAGTTGCTGTCAGCACCGTAGCAAACTGTAAGCACCGCCGCGGGGGGTGGGAGGACTGTGCATTTACAGCAGCGCCGACAGAATTAAATGAAGCGCTGCGGCAGGGGTGGGAGGAGGGTGAGGATGTCAGCGGGGTGCTGGCCCAGTAAGGGAGGCTGGGAAGGGAACAGAAGGGTGCTGGACTTGCCAGGGGCAGAGAGTTGGAGGGAAGGGGAGAGGTTTGGGATTTGCAGAGGGGAGGTTGGAAGGAAAGGGAGAGGTTTGGGATTTGCAGAGGGGAAGTTGGAGGGAAGGGAAGGGGACACGTTTGGGATTTGCAGAGGGGAGGTTGGAGGGAAGGGGAGAGGTTTGGGATTTGCAGAGGGGAGGTTGGAGGGAAGGGAGAAGTTTTGGATTTGCAGAGGGGAGGTCGGATGGAAGGGGAGAGGTTTGGGATTTGCAGAGGGGAGGTCAGAGGGAAGGGGAGAGGTTTTGGATTTGCAGAGGGGAGGTTGGAGGGGAGAGGTGCATGGAAAAAGAGCCAGATGCATAAGGGGAAGGAAAGAGCGGAAGAGAAGCTGGTTGGGGGGGTGGGATCAGAGAGGAGAGGGACACATTGGTGTGGAGGAGGGAGAAAGGGGACATAGGTAAGTATACAGAAGGGAGATGATGGGCATTAGGTGGGAGCATGGGGACAGGGACACAAATGTGAGATGCTGTGTGGGGATGGCACATGGGCACAGAGGGGTAATGCCTGACATGGGGAACGGGGATATGGAATAGAGATAAAATGCTGGACACTGGAGAGGGGTGTATATGGACACAGAGGGGGGGGGAGATACCAGACAAGGGGAGAATAGGAACACAGAAGGGATATGCTGGGCATGGGTGCATAGGTGCACAGAGGAATGATGATAGATGAGGGGATATGAACACAGGGGAGATTCTGGACAAGGAAATATAGGAAAACTGAGATGGGAGATGGATGATGGACATGAAGAAAGAAGAAATGTCAAATAGGAGACACTGGCAAGTCAGTTAAGAGAATACAGAGGGAAGCAGAAAACCAGAGACTGGGACCAATATGATTTGAGAAAAAATGACCAGACAACAAAAAGGTATAAAAAATTATTTATTTTCAATCTTGTGAATATAATATGCTGGATTTGGAATGTACATCTTGCCAAAGCTGATGTTAAACATGGCTGGGGTCCAGGACAGAAATCTAGGAAAGGACCCCAAAGTCCATTACCAGGCTGCGCCTTCAGCTTCCAGCATGCAGGCTTTCTCTGGCCAAGGAACCAAGCACAATTGCCCTAGTTGCAATCCCTAACACCATCCCTGGCATGTGCCATCTTTATATTTTGCACAGGAGCACAATGCCTTTCTTTCTTGTTTCTCTAGTGTTGTACTACATGCAAGGTCTAGTTTCTTGGGGTTTCCGTTTAATTATATTTCTAGAGTTTGTGGTCACTTATTCTGTATTTGGCATTTGTGTCTTGTGTGTGTGTGACTGAGGTATTCTGTAAGCATGAAGTTTCCATGTAGCATTCTGTAGTAATTTGGCTTGTTCAGCTTTCCTGATAAATGTATTTGTATTTATGGGCTCTACTATAATATTTAAGGCACTTCTTTTTCATAGAAGGGGCCCCAAAGTGCATAGCAATAATCAAACCATATTGTGATCAAAGCATATACTATGGTTTATGTATTTAAAATATTTATAGTCCGCTCTATCCTTCTATTCTTGGCAGGTTACAAAGAACATACTTAAACTAATTCACAGAAATAAAACTACATCACAAATGACAGAACAAATAAAAATTAAGAGAAAAATCCTTGAGTAAATAAATGAGCTTTAAGTTGTCTCCTGAACCATGTTTCTGAGCCAGTACATCATAATTCAAAGGGTAGTGTGTTTCAAAGCCGAGCAATCTTGCCTCAGAAATCTACTGCATTTCTTTGAAGGGGTGGACAAACATGTAGATAAAGGTGAGCTGGTTGATATTGTGTACCTGGATTTTCAAAAGGTATTTGGCAAAGTACCTCATGAAAGACTCCAGAGGAAATTGGAGAGTGTGTTCTACTGTGGATTAAAACTGGTTAAAAGATAAAAAAAAACTGAGAGTAGGGTTAAATGGTCAGTATTCTCAATAGAGAATGGTAGTGGGGTTCCCCAGCAGTCTGTACTGAGACCGCTGCTTTTTAACATATTTATAAATGATCTAGAGATGGGAGTAACTAGTGAGGTAATTAAATTTACTGACAACACAATGTTATGCAAAGTTGTTAAATCGCAAGCGGATTGTGAAAAATTGCAAGAGGACCTTACCAGACTGGGAGGACTGGGCATCCAAATGGCAGATGATGTTTATGTGAGCAAGGTCAAAATGAAAGATATTCTCTCAGAATCTTGGCATCAACCATGTGGAGGTCCCACAGGGTTCCCTGCACATCAGTCCCGGAGGAGTACTGATTAAAGTATCTCATTACTAAGGCAAGTTATTGCTACTCTTGAGAAAACCATAAGCCTTACATAAAAATGTTACAAATAAGGACCTCAGGGCCCACCTATATCTTCCTAGGATTCTCTGTGTTTATCCATGATTTTAAAAAAATGGATATCTCTTTATGTACTAAGAATTAAAAATAGGTCTAAAGAGAAGGAGATTATTAAGTCCCTGCTGTTTTGAGGTCACAGTGGTCAAATTAGTGTTACTTGACTGTTTTAGTTGAGAGGTGCTCTAGAGAATGTGCTCCCGGAGCTCAAAACCTTATTATAAAAATCTTAACATGATCCAAGCAAACGCTTTCAAAGGCAGCATTTGCTCTTTCCTCTGTAGGTGCCATGCCATATAGTTTCTTTTATTAAGAAAATATACAGAATCTATGATTGCCAGCCTATTCATTTGTTAGATTTTCAAAGAAATATTATATCAACGTGACATCATATCGACAAGCCCAACGCTTCTTAGCTTGGTAAATAAACCTGCATATTGTCATTACAAAGCTTGTACAGAGCAGAGGAGTTGCTTAGTGCTCAGAGCTGTGAACTGCGAACCAGGGAACTCTAGATTTTAAATCCTGTTTGTAATCTTTGGTAATTCACATCACTTTCCATTGCTTCAGAAGCAAATTTATAAGCCCTATTTGGCAGGGAAATTCCTGATGTAGCTCATATATAAATAACTTCCCTGAGCTTTGATTGTTTAGCATGGAAATGGTGCAGATTAACTGGGTTTCTGTCAGGTACTTGTGTCAGTGGCGTTCCTAGGGGAGCGGACACCTGGGGTGGCGCCCCCCCCCCCCCCGGGTTGCAGCGCCCCCCCCCCCCCCCCCCGATGCAGTGCGGACCCCCCAGCGAAAGAAACCCCCTGGCGTGAAAGAGCCCCCCCCCCCCGGGTGCATGCCGCGCGCGGGGGGAGGGGGGGGGGGGGTACCGCAGCGGGCGCCTGCTGCGAGTTTACTAACTTTGCTTGTTTGCTGCAGCTCCCTCTGCCCCGGAACAGGAAGTAACCTGTTCCGGGGCAGAGGGAGCTGCAGCGAACGAGAGAAGTTAGCAACTCTTGCAGCAGGCGCGCGCCGCGGCACCCCCCAGCGGCGTGCACCCGGGGTGGACCGCCCCCCCCCCCCCTGGTATGCCACTGTACTTGTGACATGTGGATTGGCCACTGTTTGAAGCAAGATACTGTGCCATTGACTGACCCAGTATGGCTATTTGTATGTTCTTAAACATTTAGGGCTCCTTTTACAAAGCCATGCTAGTGATTCTAGCACAACAAATGTGACGAAGCTTATTCAATTCATATGGGCTTCATCACATTTGTCATGCGGGAATCACTAGCGCGGTTTTGTAAAGGAACCCTTAATATTACAATACATTTTCTGTTAACAATTAACTTCCAAAATTTCTCCACCTAATACCATTGTTACCTAAGCAGTGATATTCAAAAACATTTAGCCAGATACCTTTGGAGTTAACTGTCTAAGACATTAGTAGCTCAGTACTGTAAAATGTTAACTTTTTAACTGCAATAATTGGAGATATGGCAGGTTTCAACTTAAGTCAGTTAGTGGTAATATTCAACTGCTTTCTAATGAAAGACAAAGAAAAAAGGTTACCTGCAGGTATTATAACAGACTGAAGATGTCCAGATAACGATTTCCAAATATCTTAAAACTTGTTATATTCTGTAGCACTGACTTAGGTTAATTTGTCTAAATATCCACTTAATCCGAATCATAGTTACCTGATGCTAGGGTCCATCTTGGGGGTCAGCACTCAAGAAAAAGATCTAGGTGTCATTGTAGATAATATGCTGAAATCTTCTGCGCCAATGAGAACAGGCCGAGACAAGTGCTGGCAAAAGTGTTGAATCATTCCGATAAAAAAGCGATTTTACAGGCGTACAGAGGTAAACCAAGCCTTATCTATGAAGGAGGAAAAATACTCCTTTTCAGGACTATAGTGTCTGACCAGAGGAAGGTGATGGGATGCCATTGTAAAAGACTCCATGACAAGGGGATCCGATTCGCTTTGCTTTATCCAGCGAAAGTGAGAGTGCTGCATGAGAACAAGACTATCTATTTCACTGGAGTCGGCAGAGCTGGAAGCATTTGTAAACGGTTTGCGGTAAAATAGAAGCAGAAATAGAGCATGAGTTAGGCAGCGAATTTCTTCTTTCCTGTGATGGGTCGCCAGAGTTCTTGAGCAATTGGTTACCTGGAGTTGAGAACCTTAGAGGTAAAGATGAATGCTTTATACGGTTGAACTGAGTGCCAGGGGCCTGGGCGACGCAGGGGAGAACGTTTTAAATTGCTGAAATATGGAAGAGGTGGTGAAACCGGATGGGCGTCGAGGCCTCTGGCCAGCTTCCTGGCACATGAGACTGCCATCTGAGGAAGAGTAGAGATCCAGGTGACCCAGAAAGAACGACTATGAATCTGACTAGTTTCTTTTCCAAATGTTCTGTTATGTTTGGGTTAAATGTTAGAAGTGGGGCCTGAGGGGGAATCGCTGAGGGGAGGGGGGGAAAAGGCAGTGTTCTGAGAGGGGGAGACGGGGGGAGTTAGTGGTGTGCACGGGGAAGTGAAGTCTTCAGATATGGCACAACCAGAGAGCGTGTGTTGGGGGAAAAGGGGTAATGGAAGGGATGGGGGTTAGGGAGGAGGGGGATAGGCAGGGTTGAGGAAAGAGAACGGGGAGGGATGAAGGGAGGGAGGGGATTACAAAGGTTGCGAATGCTTGTCAGGAAGGGACTGGTTCAGAATTGTATGAGGGAGAAGCAGGACCTAGATGTCTGCAAAGGCTAACAACACGGAAAAAAAAAGGGAGGAACACTGCATAAGGCAGGAGCAACCTTTGGGGAGGGGGGGGGAACTGGGAGGGTGAGGGATTTAATTGTTAAACAGTTATGAAGATCGGAATAACTGAGACAAGGCAACTTACTCTTTGTACACTCATTTTTGCTTTGGAGTTGTATTGACTTGATTGTGCGTTTTATTACTTGTTACTGACTTCATACACCAATAAATATATTTACAAAAAAAAAGGAAAGGGATGGTGAATAAGATCGAAAATACTATAATGCCTCTGTATTGCTCCGTGTTGCAACCGCACCTTGAGTATTGCATTCAGTTCTGGTTACCGTATCTCAAAGAAGATATAGCAGAATTAGAAAAGGTTCAAAGAAGAGTGACCAAAATGATAAAGGGGATGGAACTAGTCTCATATGAGGAAAGGCTAAAGAGGTTAGGGCTCTTAAGTACATAAGTACACAAGTATTGCCACACTGGGTCAGACCAAAGGTCCATCAAGCCCAGCATCCTGTTTCCAACAGTGGTCAATCCAGGTCACAAATACCTAGCAAGATCCCAAAAAGTTCAATACATTTCATTCTGCTTATCCCAGAAATACAGTGGATTTCCCCCATGTCTATTTTAATAATGGTCTATGAACTTTTCCTTTAGGAAGCCATCCAAACTTTTTAAAAACCCCGCTAAGCTAACCACCTTACCACATTCTCTGGCAACGAATTCCAGTGTTTAATTACACGTTGAGTGAAGAAACATTTTCTCTGATTCATTTTAAACTTACTACTTTATAGCTTCATCGCATTCCCCATAGTCCTCATAGGAAAGTCATCCCATCCAGTTTATCATTTTCGTTGCCCTTCTCTGTACATTTTCTAATTCCACCATGCCTTTTTTGAGATGTGGTGACCAGAATTGAACACAATATTCAAAGTGTGGTCGCACCATGGACCGATACAAAGGCGTTATAACGTTCTCAATTTTGTTTTCCATTCCTTTCCTAATAGTACCTAACATTCTATTTGCTTTCTTAGCCACCGCAGCACACTGAGCAGAAGGTTTCAAAGTATCATCAATGACGACACCTAGATCCCTTCCTTGGTTGGTAACTCCTAACGTGGAAAAGTGATGGATAAAGGGATATATGACTGAGGTCTACAAAATCCTGAGTGGTGTAGAACAAGTAGAAGTAAATAAATTTTTTACTCATTCCAAAAGTACAAAGACTAGGGGACACTCAAGGAAGTTACATGGAAATACTTTGAAAAAATTTCCTTTTTTTGTCTGTTTTAACTCAATGAATAGTTAAGCTCTGGAACTCTTTGTCAGAGGATGTGGTAACAGCGGTTAGCGTATCTGGGTTTTAAAAAAGTTTGAACAGGTTCCTGGAGGAAAAGTCTATAGTCTGCTACTGAGAAAGACATGGGGAAGCTACTGCTTACCCTGGTATTTGTAGATGGAATGTTGCTACAATGTTGGGTTCTGCCAGGTATTTGTGACCTGGCTTGGCCACTTTTGAAAGCAGCATACTGGGCTAGATGGGCCACTGGTCTAACCCAGTATGGCTACTCTTATGTTCTTATCTTCAAGGAAACATTGGGCATGCACAGATGATTTCTGAGAGACAAAATGAGATTACACAGCTTAGCAGATGGTTTTTTTCTTACTGTAATTGTTCTATATTTTTGTGTTTCATAGAGATCACATAATTCCAGATCTTAAGAAATAGATTTCAAGGCCAAAATGGTAGTCAAATGACAAGCCTTATTTCATCTGGTGATCTATATATATATATATATATATATATATATATATATATATACAGTAATGACCTACTAGAATGTAAGATACAAAGATATAACTGTTCAGTGCATATTGTTTTTATTTTGTATCATGGAGTTTTACAAAAGAACAACAAATTGCTAATATTTTTCCTTTTCTTCTAATCTTAGGAGAAAAGATCCAGTTACCCCATGGACATCAGGAATCATTCCTCAGTGACTGAGTTTATTCTCTTAGGACTTACCAGTGATCCAGAGCTACAGATTCTGCTCTTCATTCTGTTTTTAGTGATTTATATAATAACAGTAATGGGAAACATTGGCATGTTTGTTGTTATTACTGAAAACCCTCATCTTCACACAGCCATGTACTTCTTCCTGAGGCACCTGTCATTTGTAGATCTGTGTTTTTCCACAATTACTGTTCCTAAAGCACTAATCAATTTCCTATCAGAAAGGAAAGTTATTTCATTCTTTGGCTGTGCAGTGCAAATGTTTTTTGCTGTTGGAATGGGAGGCTCAGAAGGGCTGATTCTTGCAGTTATGTCTTATGATCGCTTTGTTGCCATATGCAACCCATTACTTTATACAGCCATAATGACAAACACTATTTGTATTCGATTGGTAACAAGTGCCTATCTTTGTGGCTTCCTCAATGCCTTGATGCAGACACCCAGTATATTCAGTCTGTCCTTCTGCAGATCCAATAAGATTACTCATTTCTTCTGTGACATGCCAGCCCTATTAAAGTTGTCCTGTTCCGACACATCAAAATGAAATCCTAGTGTTTGCTTTTGCAGGCAGTATTCAGGTTGGCACGCTGCTGGCCATTCTGATTTCCTATGCTTCCATCCTATGTTCCATCCTGAGGATGCCCTCTGGCACAGGCAGGCACAAGGCTTTCAACACCTGTGCCTCCCAATTTCTCTGTGTGACCTTATTCTATGGCACTGTGATTTTCATGTACATGAGGCCCAGTTCACAGTACTCACTGGATCAGGACAGAGTAGCATCCGTGTTTTACATGGTTATAATCCCCATGCTAAACCCTGTGATCTACAGTCTAGAAATAAGGATGTGAAAGCAGCTCTGAAAAAAAATGATAAAGAGGAAAGGCGATATTTTGATATAGGGTTTGCCATAGAAATATTTCTATTAAAAAAACTAAAGTAGTGGTCTCTCCATATGACCATACATGCTGCCTGAATGAAAGAATTTGGATTTCAAGGATTCTGGGATGCAATCAGGGTAAATAAGCAGCATTGAACAGAAATTAGCACAGTTTCTTTTATGAGCTTTGACAAACTTCCTCAGAAATTGATTTAGAGGCCTTCAGAGACACCTTATACCAAGAAAAGGAGGCCCAGTCTGGTTGGAGATTACTCTTGCCTGTTTATCTCTCATCTACTGTTGCCTACTTTCCTTTATAGAATATTAATGTAGTAGAGCAGATACATGCATATATTTTAGGTGTGACCACTTGGGGCATAGCCAGACTTCAGCGGTAAGGGGGTCCAGAGCTGAGGTGAGGGTGCACATTTTAGCCCCCCAAACCCCGCTAACATTGCCGACACCTCCAACAACTTTGACCCCCCCCCCCCCCCGCCGACCCTCTCGACCCCCTGCTGCCGTCGCCGTCACCTACCTTTGCTGGCGGGAGACCCCAATCCTCCTCGCCAGCCGGTCTTCTTCCGTTCATTTGGCTTCTCAGTCTGACGTCCGGCTGTACGAACGTGCAGGACATCAGACTCACAGAAACAGAACGAAGCCTGCAAAGGCGTCATTCTGTTTCTGTGAGTCTGACGTCCTGTTAGCCAGCAAAGGTAGCAGGCGGCGGTTTGGCGATCGGAAGGGGGGGGTTGAGAGGGTCGCTGGCAAGGGGGGGTCCAGGGCCAAATCTACGGGGCCCAGCCCCCGTGGCCCCATAGCAGCTACACCCCTGCATCGGTCATAGAACTGATGTAAATGCTTGTGCCTACTATGCTTAAAATGTATGTAAATTATAATATTCTCTAACTTATGCATGTAACAGTGCACTCCACCTCCACTCTACCAGTGATGCCCAGCTTCAAACTACGCACCATTACAATTATGGAAAAACCTGCAATCAGAATATTGGCATTTACATGTACTCTTTATAGAATTAACCCTTATTGATCAGTGGGTTCCATTGTTCATGAATCAAGTAATTCTTTCCGGTTTCCAGCATTTGTCATCCCTTCAGTTCTACTGATTTCACCTCACACTGCCTTCTAGATCCTCAAGATTCTCAGAGAGTAGATTGTTACATTATTAATTGTTAGATTTGTGACTGCATGTCCACTTTCTCTCTGATGGGCCTGATATGCAAATGAGTTATGTTCCTAACTTTGGTGCCTAGAAATAGGCTACTGAGCGTTGCTTAATTTTTCTGAATTTTTTTTTGTCGGGATGGGGAGGGGTGGCCATGGGAAGTATTAGCCAAGTAATGCATTATACTTATCGTGCGCTAGATACTAATGTGCAGTAACTACCTCACATGGTACCCTTAACTGGGAACAGGTACCATGTATTAATCTGAATATTAATGCACACCTAAGGAGGCTAGGGCTTTCAAGCTTGGAGAAGAGACGGCTGAGGGGAGGACATGATAGAGGTATATAAATAATGAGTGGAGTGGAACAGGTGGATGTGCAGCGTCTGTTCACGCTTTCCAAGAATACTAGGACTAGGGGGCATGTGATGAAACTACAGTGTAGTAAATTTAAAAACAAACTGGAGAAAATGTCTCTTCACCCAACGCGTAATTAATCTCTGGAAATCCTTTGCCGGAGAACGTGGTGAAGAGCGGTTAGCTTAGCAGAGTTTAAAAATGGGTTAGAACGGTTTTCCTAAAGGACAAGTCCATAAACTGCTACTAAAATGACTTGGGAAAAATCCACAATTCCAGGAATAAGATGTATAGAATGTTTGTACGTTGGGAAGCTTGCCAGATGCCCTTGGCCTGGATTGGCCGCTGTCGTGGACAGGATGCTGGGCTCGATGGACCCTTAGTCTTTTCCAGTGTGGCAATACTTATGTACTTATGTACCTGTAATAAAAAAATAGTGGAAAACACCCCTTCTTGATGCAGCATTATATTTGGTCTTACTATGTATTAAAACCCGGCATTATAGCACGTTAAGTTCAAACTGTACTCTTTTTAGTAAAATAGCCCATAGATTGGTTCTTTGAAAATATTGCTAGGCCTAATCCCTGATTCTATATATGGTGCCAGCGCCAATCCAAGATATGCCCCAATAAAATTGGCTGGTGAGCCAATTAGTGCCGATAATTGGGTGCTATTAGGCACCAATACGAAATGGTGTGCAAATCTTGCTAAGCAATATTCTATAACAATGTGCGCCCACATAAATTATGGCCATGGGAGCAGTGGCGTAGCTAGGTGGGGGGCAGGGGGGAGCGGTCGCTTCCCTAACAATCTTTCAAAAAATGGCGCCTAGGCAGCAAGGCAGCTCCTGCCGCCTCGTGCTGGTATTAACTTTTCCTCCCAGTCGCTGCCTTTTGAGTCGGTGTGCAGCTTGGAGGAACTGCAAGCCTCCCGTTCCCTGCCCCTCCCTGACTGGCTCACTCAATCCGCGGCCTCCCTGACTGACTGGGAACTTAGTTGGCTCAGGCTGCGACAAAATGAAGCTGTTCGCTACGATGATAGCCCTATGCGTGCGCTAGTGCCTGTGCCGCGTCTCTGCCAGTTTCCCTCCTCGCCCCCCCCCCCCAAGATGTAACTTCGCTGTTTGGGAGGAGGAGCGGAGGAAGGAAACCGGCAGAGGCAGGCACCAGTGGCGCGCATAGGGCTATGGCCCGCACGCGGCTTCATTTTGTTGCAGGCAGTTGGGAAGGGCAAGGCAACGATGACGCAAACAAGGAGGATGTTGAACTGAAAACACTGAAAGGCAAGCGACTGCTGTATCGTCATTTACCTTTGCTGCTATAGTCTCTCTCTCCCTTTTCCTCCGCTCCGCGCAGCCGTTGCACTCGAAGCAAGCAAATCTGGGAGGAGCTGCTCTATTCACAGTTTTTGATTTTAATCATTGGCAGAATTTTATTTGATCATTGTTCATTGCTACTAAGTATTACATATTAAGGGCATTTGCTTTAAACGTTTGCTTAAATTCATTTATTTAGTCCTTGGTTTTGCTTTTAAATCCAAAAGGTGAATGAATCCTAAGGTGGTTGAAAAATTAGGTATAAACTGTTGTTTCTGACTTTGCTTGTTTTGGACTGCTTTGGGTCCTGCTGAATCTGTAGTTTGGAAAGATGGAAATAAGAAAATAAAAAAGTTTGGGATGTACTCTGTAGAAGTTGTTTTGCAGTGGTGTGTATGGATGCCTGTTCTGGTGTGTGCATGTGATATTTGAATAACTGTCTATTCTTATGGCTATGATTTCTGAACAAGTGGCATCACTAAAGGACAGACTTTAAATCCCAGTTGGTATATATGCTAATCTCAATTTGTCAAATGTTTCAAGACATGTCTATGTACTTGCTCCCATGAATATAACTGAATTCTGTGGTGATGGCACAAAGAAAGCAAGTTTGGTTCAGTGAAGACTAACCTGTTCCTTAGTTGGGCTCTAGTATTACCATAGTGAAAAGGCGACCATGAAGTTAAATGATTAACTGACTATCTTGAAAGGACTATATAAATTTTGGATACATGACTAGGGATACAGATGTATACTTATTATTCAATTCACAATGCCTCATGTACAGCAACAAAACAACCTTTAAGGATGATAGTGTTTGCAATGAGCTCCTTTTATAACTGACCAGACAGAGAAAAGAGTTTCATTTTTGGCACCGTATATGTCATCACAGGAACAAAATATAAGAAAACCAATGGACTGCATTAGTGGCTTATATCCTGTTTAGTTATGTTTAAACAGAAGAAATCTGCATGAAACAAAATATTTATTTTTATTTGGACTTATGAAACCAGTTGTCCCTGAAACATGCCTCAAACGGAATAATCCATTTGTGTATCTACAATGTAAACTTCTACAAAAACAGATGAGTAAGATGTGATTCCATATGCCCCAATGAAAGGAGAGTTTAATTTTACTTCCATTTAAATTCAGTATATTCCATCTTTATAACACCAGCTCTGGAACTCTTTGCTGGACCAGCCCAAATTAGAAAAATTAAATTCCCAACAACAAAGGTAGAAAAGAAAAAAATATATATTTTTATGTATACTTTGTAAGGACTGAGATGTACCTGCTTTGTAAAATTGTACATTTTTTTATTTTTTTCTATTTTTATTTTGCAAAGTACAGGAGAAAAATTCATTCATTCTCTTTACCAGTATTGCACTGAGTCTGGCTTTCTTGGGCAGAGTGGAGGGGTTCTCTATTTCAACTTCTGTTTGTATGTTTTTTTGTTTTTTGTTGTGGCTCCCTATTTTGTATTAGATGAGGGTCTGTCCATGTTCCTGTATGTGCGACTGAGATGAAGGATTCTTGCTAGCATGTAGTGTCTGTGTAGGAATGTGTAACAGTGCAGCTTGTTCCAGTTTCCCAACAGTAGGTATATTGGGGCTCTAGAGTCCAGTGTAATATATATAGCACTGTCTTTACATTGGTGGGTTAGAGCTGTTATGGTGTGGTAAGCTTGGTATTCTAGGGCAGTGTTTCATAAGTTGGGCCCTAGAGTACCCCCTTGCCATTCAGGTTTTCAGGCTACCACAATAAATATGCATGAAATTGATTTGCATAAACTGCCTCCATTACATGCAGATTTATTGTGGATAGCCTGAAAACCTGTAGGCCCAGTGTAATATTTGTAGCACCGTGTTTTCATAGGTGGTTTAGGGGCTATTATGGTGTTGTAAGTTTCAGAATAGGTTTGGGTGTCATTTTGCAGAGTTCTGTGTTATTTCACAAAGTGTCTGGCCCTATTTGAAAAGTAGGCAGTGGGGCAAGTGGTGAGCTTTGGTGGGCCCTTGTCACACAAAATGCTCAAGGCTAGTGGTCTCCACATCTGTAGAGCCCATACTGATTTAAACAAAGTGGCCAGCACTGGAAGAAGTGTATGTGCTGTTCCTGAGGTGATGGTCACAATTTTAATATTTTACTTGTAGTTAAGAAGACAGGTTGCCTGCTCTGGCCAGTCCAAGGATCTCCTCTGCGTCCTATCTCCTGATGAACTTCCTGTTCCTTGTAGGCAGGACGCAACAGAGAACAGCCTGTATTCATCATTACCCGCCAACCACTACACTTGAAACAACACAGGCACTGCTGTCTAGCTGACACCACCGGCACCTATTTTATAAAAGTCTGCTCCCCCTGATGTCAAAACCTGGCTACGCCTCTGCATGGAGGTGCATGAATGGGTCTGTAGGGGTTTTTCCTGCTACGTCATCTTTTCTGGTCTGAGGCCTAGTTAGGCCTGAGCCATCTTTGCTGAACCATATTGTTTCTACAGCCTGAGGCCTCATGAGAGGGAGAGAAAGAAGAGGAAGATTTCATGGTGTACGGATCTCTCTCGGAAGATGACTGAATTGCCTGAACACCTGTGAACTGTATTTCTGTGCTGAATGCTGCACAAGGCCAAGTTCCAAAAGTGGGTCTGTGGCCTTCTATCAACTGAGGAAACAGTAATTTTGCTGTACAGAGACCTTGGGCTAAAACCTGACAAAGAAGTGGCTCACAGGAGGGAATTCTGCTAGAGCCTGAAGAGGGAGGAGCTGATACATCACCCCAGGGGCGTATCTGGAATCCGGCGGTAGGGGGGGCCAGAGCCAGAGAGGGGGGGCACATTTTTGCCTCCCTCCCCCCCCCCCCGCCGCCGCCTCTCTCCACCCCCTCCCCGCCGTCAACCCTCCCCGATGCTTACTTTTGCTGGCGGGGGGCCCCAACCCCCGCCAGCCGAGGTCCGACCCGCAATCCTCCATATTTCGTCTTCCGAAGTTCCTCCGTGGCCATGGTGCTTCAAGGAAGTAACGCTGCAGTGCTGATTGGTTGAATCCAGTTCGGCGTCTGACGCAGCGGGGGAGGGGTGACGGCGGGGAGGGGGGCCAGGGCGAAATCTGCGGGGGCCCAGGCCCCTGTGGCCCCACGCAGATACGCCCCTGCATCACCCCATCTGGACTCCGAAACTACGAACCACGATGGTGAGAAATATGGGAATTGATCCTCTTATGGTTCAGGGCTTTAGCTAGTTTTGGTCTTTGCCTATGAAAGACAGGTTTTGCTGAGGCACATGGTCTGACCTACTATAGCTGGTAATTTCTTCTCAGGATATATTACAGTTATGAAGTTACATATTTACATATATATTCATATAACTATTGGAGAAATCTTTAGTATTTGTGCACAGTATCTTATTATTGTATTCTGCCTTGCCATATTGCTATTATTTTTATAGCCTACTCTATAAAAATCAACAAAATATTTTGCTCTATGAATTGTGTAAACAACAAGTCCAGATGAGGATTATATTTTAAATCGATCTAGAAGCCTCAACTACCCTGAGGAGTCATAGACTTTTCACCAAACCTCTAAGGGTTACTTTCAATGGCTTCAGCCAACGCTGAAAAAACAGTGGTGGGAAAGAACTCCACAAGAGAGAAAAAAACAGCCTTAGCTTATAAATCCCCCCCAACCCCCCCCCCCCCCAAAAAAAAAAAAAAACTTATTGTTAAACACAATGTCAAAAAACAGTTTTAAGATAAATCTCCTGTAATAAAGCTTGATTGGAACACTGTACTTAGCTGAAAGTTTATTGCTCTTCGGGCCCACTGCTTCATTTCACTTGCATATTTGCTGCAACCCAGTACAATCCAAAGTGTCCTGTTCTAGGCTACGTTTGGTTTGTTATTCGCTTAAACACTTATGAAATATCACAAATTAAAAGAGAAATAATTATAGGAATTAGAGAGAATTAAAAATCTTTTTAATTACTCACCCACCAGCTCAGCATCAGACATCAGTTTCAAGTTATAACAAACTTACAACAATCTAACATCAGTACTTCTGGTAATTATAAGTAATTAGACTAATTAGATAAAGAAGGAAGAAAAGTTTGTTCCTCATACAAAGGTCACAGAACAGAGAGAAAGCAAAGAATGAAAGAATGAATGAAAGAAAGATTCATAGCTATAGAGAATTAGTGTCTATCGGGGGGGGGGGGGGGGGGGGAATGTAAAACCCCCTTGGGAAAAACCATAGGCCATTGAATGGATCTGAAACACTCTCTCTCCAAGCATGCCTGGTTTTTCAGAATTCCTTTGTCTGCAGCAGGGTTTTATAGGCTGTTGTGAGCATCCACCTCTCCTCTACCCTGGACCAATCATAGGTGCTGCATATGGGCTGGAGACTTGTAATTGGGACTTTCATATGTGCTGGAAGCTTGCAATTTGTCCTTGCCACACCTCTAACTCACTTAACCATTACATTTAGGAATCTTCAGGCGACCCTTCTACTCTGTCCTCCAGTGTTTCAAATCTCTTCTCTACCACTATCCAGCTTATAATCGAAAGTGATCGCCGGCCATCTTCTGACACAAATCGGAAGATGGCCGGTGATTTCTTAAAAGCGGCGAAATCGGTATAATCGAAAGCGCATTTTTGACAGCATCGCCGCTTCGCGCTTCGCGGCGAAAGTTCAAGGGGCGTGTCAGTAGATTAGCGAAGGCGGGACATGGGCAGGCATGGGCGTGGCTACCAGATGGCCGGCTTTCGCCGATAATGGAAAAAAAAAAAAGCGGCGGTAAGCAGTATTTCGCCGGGTTTACTTGATCATTTTATTTTCACGACCAAGAGTCAAAAAGGTGCCCCAACTGACCAGATGACCACTGGAGGGAATGGGGGATGACCTCCCCATACTCCCCCAGTGGTCACCAACCCCCTTCCATACTAAAAAAATAAAACTAAAAACCTTTTTTGCCAGCCTGTATGCCAGCCTCAAATGCCATACCCACCTCCATGACAGCAGAATGTGTTGTATCCTCCGACAGCCTTTTCCTGGTTGCGATGTGGCTCTCGGGTGAGTGTGACACCTTTTCTGTTAGGTGCCTTGCAGAGTCACATTAGCAATGCATTGTGGTGGGTGTAGGGTACTGGGCTGTACTCCCATGGTGCTTTCCCCCCTGCTAACTGGGTCAGAGTGTGGCCTGTTTTGTTTCCTGTTGTAGTCCATGTGGTAGTGGCCATTTTTGTAAGCCAGTTTTAGTTCCCTTTCCTGTGTTACCCACGTTAGAGAACATAGTTCTTACCTTGAATGGTGCTGAAAGAGGGCATTGTACACCATTGTGCCAGCTCTGACCTACTGCTCATCTTAGTACAAGGGGACTCTTTACCAGTGGGGCACAACCTCTGATCTGCAGTTAACTGTGAGTAAACGTGGTTATTTCAAGAAAGGACTTTTTCAGAGAGATTAGTCTTCAGGTGTGAACTGGTGTGCCAAAGCTATACAGCAGCAATAAGTCCTAGAGGCTGTATGCAGGTCCCTGGAGCAATTTTAGTGGGTGCAGTACATTTGTGGGTAGTGGGTTTGGGGGGGTTGGGGGGCTCAGCTCCCAAAGTAAGGGAGCTATGCACGTGGGAGCTTTTCTGAAGTCCACCGCAGTGACCCCTAAGGTGGCCGGTTGGTGTCCTGGCATGTCAGGGGGGCCAGTGCACTAAAAATGCTGGCTCCTCCCACAGCCAAATACCTTGAATTTGGCCGGGGTTTGAGATGGCCGACATAACTTTCCATTATCGCTAAAAAACGAAGCCGGCCATCTCAAACCCCGGCCAACTCCAATGCATTTGGCTGGCCGGAACCGTATTATCGAAACAAAAGATGGCCGGCCATATTTTTTGAAAATACGGGTCTGGCCAGCTGTTTGCAGCGGTGCCAAAATACATCGCCATTCATGTATTTCGCCGGCGCCGTTCGATTATGCCCCTCCACGTTATCCAAGTCTGTCAATGAGACTGTCTCTTCCTATAATACTATTCTCTCCTCTGCTCTGGATACTCTTGCTCCTCCCATTTCCCGTTCTGTAAAACGTACCAAACCCTCTAGAATCCCTACCTACATTCCTGTGCCCGCTCTGCTGAACGCCTTTGACTGAAATCCCGTGCCCATGCTGACTTCATACATTTCAAATTCTTGCTGACCTCCTTCCAGTCTGCTCTTTTACTTGCCAAACAGTTGACAAATTCTCTTGGCTCAAAACCCTCGACGTCTCTTTGCCACACTGAACTCTCTCCTCAAAGTGACTTCACCTCCAACTTCCCCTTCACTTTCTCTCCAGACTCTGGCTGAGTACTTTCATGATAAGGTTCAAAATATGAAACTTGAATTCTCAACCAGGTCACCTCCACCTCTCCTTCCCTTAGTCCATTCTCTCAACCAGGGCCGGTCTTAGGCCGAGGCGGCCGCATAGGGCCCCGCGCTTAAGGGGGCCCCGCGCGGCACGCCTCAGTCAGCCTCTTCCCAGGGCACTGACGTACGATCATTTTTCTTTTAAATTTACCCTCCGTCGCCAGAATCCAGCACAGCACAGCAGCGATCGTCAGTGAAAACGCTCCTCCCCTCCCGAGTCCCCCCGACGTCTGTAGCAGAACAGAAGCTCTTCCTGATTCGTTCATTCTCATTGTCCCGCCCTCGGGGGCGGGACAATGAGAATGAACGAATCAGGAAGAGCTTCTGTTCTGCTAAACGTCGGGGGAACTCGGGAGGGGAGGAGCGTTTTCACTGACGCTGCTCCCGGCGATGGAGGGTAAATTTAAAAGAAAAGTTAACCTTCCTTGGTTGGGGGGAGAAGAGGATGGCAGGAGAGGGCAGGGGGAATAGGAGGGTCGCTGGACATGGTGGAAGGGGAGGGGGTTTCTGGACAGGATGGCAGGGGCAGGCAGGGAGGACAGGAGGGTTTCTGGACATAGGTGGATGGCAGGGGAGGGCAGAGGGGACAGGAGGGTCGCTGGACATGGGTGGATGGCAGGGGAGGGGGGTTTCTGGACATAGGTGGATGGCAGGGAGGACAGGAGGGTCGCTGGACATGGTGGCAGGGGAGGGGGGTTTCTGGACAGGATGGCAGTGAGGACAGGAGGGTTTCTGGACATAGGTGGATGGCAGGTGAGGGCAAAGGGGATGGGGGGGTTCTGCACATAGGTGGATGGGCAGGGGGACAGGAGGGTCGCTGGACATGGTGGCAGGGGAGGGGGTTTCTGGACAGGATGGAAGTGAGGACAGGAGGGTTTCTGGACATAGGTGGATGGCAGGGGAGGGCAGAGGGGACAAGAGGGTCGCTGGACATGGGTGGATGGCAGGGGAGGGGGGTTTCTGGATATAGGTGGATGGCAGGGAGGACAGGAGGGTCGCTGGACATGGTGGCAGGGGAGGGGGGTTTCTGGACAGGATGGCAGTGAGGACAGGAGGGTTTCTGGACATAGGTGGATGGCAGGTGAGGGCAAAGGGGATGGGGGGGTTCTGCACATAGGTGGATGGCAGGGGGGACAGGAGGGTCGCTGGACATGGGTGGATGGCAGGGGAGGGGGTTTCTGCACATAGGTGGATGGCAGGGGAGGGCAGGAGGACAGGAGGGTCGCTGGATATGGGTGGATGGCAGGGGAGGGGGTTTCTGCACATAGGTGGATGGCAGGGAGGAGGAGGACAGGAGGGTCACTGGACATGGGTGGATGGCATGGGAGGGGGGCTCTGGACATAGGTGGATGGCAGTGGAGGGCAAAGGGGATGGGGGGTGTCTGCACATAGGTGGATGGCAGGGGGGACGGAGGGTCACTGGACATGGGTGATGGCAGGGGAGGGGGGTTTCTGCACATAGGTGGATATCCGGCAGGGGAGGGCAGGGAGGACAGGAGGGTCGCTGGACATGGGTGGATGGGAGGGCGGGGACGGGGGGTTGCTGGACATAGATGGATGGCAGGGGGGACAGGAGGGTCGCTGGACATGGGTGGATGGAGGAGAGAGAAGAAATGCTGGACATGGATGAGGCAAGGGAAGAGTGAGGAAGGAGATGAGGTGAGGGAAAAGGAAGAGAGGAGAAAAAGTGCACATGGATATAGAAAATAGGCAGAAGCTGGATCCACTGGGCAGTCAAGTCTGCGGAGGACCCAGCTTTTACTTACGGATGTAGGGCAAGAAATGAAGAAGAAAGGCGGAAAGTAAAGAAATAAATGGAAAGGAAGCTCTGGAAATGGAGTTAAGAGGACAGATAGCAGCACAATCAGATACTGAGCCAGCATGATCAGAAAAACAAAGTCACCAGACAACAAAGGTAGAAAAAACTATTTTATTCAGGATTTATAATTGGAATATGTCAGTTTTTGGAAATGTGCATCTGTGATATTTTTCATGTAAGTTTCAATTTTTGTAGTATTGCTGCATGCTGATTCTGACTTCTTGAGGTTACTTTCCAGTTCAGTATTTTGCCTTCATGTGTTTTCAGATGTGATCAAGGAAGGTGCAGTATTCTGCTAGCGTATAGTTTGCAGCCATTTTTGTTTTTTTTTCACTAGGTTATGCACTGGTGTTTTAGAGCCCGGTTAATTAAAGTTGGCTTTCCATGCCACGCATAAGGTTGTAGCTCGTCTTGTCCTTGGAATTAGTGCTGGTTCATGGTTTCATGATAGCATTTTGCTTATTATTTCAATCAGTTTTTTTGTACAAGTTTAGCGTCATTTGTCTTTTTGAAATTTCATAATAAAAAAAATTTCTAAAAATGGAATAATCTTATCAATGGGGTGGGGCTAGGGAGGGGGGGAGCCAGGCTGGGGCGGGGCTAGGGTGGGCGGGGCTAGGATGGGGCCCCACCAAATTGGTCTGCATAGGGCCCCGCACTTGCTAAGACCGGCCTGCTCTCAACCCTCCAACCCCTGCCTCCTTTTCTTCCTTTTCTGAAATCACTGAACAGGAAACTATACATCTTCTTTCCTACTCGAAACCAACTACCTGTTCGTCTGATCCTATTCCCACTCATCTACTTAACACTATCTCTCCTACTGTCATCCCTTTTATCTGTCATACCCTCAATCTTTCACTTTCCACTGTGACTGTTCCTGATGCCTTCAAACATACTGTAGTCACACCACTCCTGAAAAAACCTTCATTGGGCCCTACCTGTCCTTCAAACTATCGCCCCATCTCCCCCTCCCTATCCTACCCAAGATACTTGAGCATGCTGTTCACCGCCGTTGCCTTGACTTTCTTTCATCTCAAGCTATTCTTGATCCACTTCAATCTGGCTTTTGCCCCCTTCATTCAACTGAAACAGCACTTGCTAAAGTCTCCAATGATCTGTTCCTGACCAGATCCAAAAGTTTCTATTCTATCCTCATCCTTCTCGATCTGTCTGCTGCTTTTGGCACTGTTGATCACAGCCTAATCCCTGATACATTGTCCTCACTTGGATTTCAGGGCTCTGTTCATTCCTGGTTTTCTTCTTAACTCTTCCAGCGTACCTTTAGTGTATACTCTAGTGGATCCTCCTCTACTTCTATCCCACTGTCAGTTGGTGTACCTCAGGGATCTGTCCTGGGACCTCTTCTTTTCTCCATCTATACTTCTTCCCTTGGTACTCTGCTCTAATCCCATGGTTTTCAGTAGCATCTTTACACTGATGACTCCCAGATCTACCTCTCCACACCAGAAATCTCAGCCGAAATCCAGGCCAAAGTATCAGCCTGCCCATAGGTGGTCGGTGGCCCAACTGTTTGAGGAGGCTAAAGGGGGTGGTGTTAGGGGTGGGGCTTACATCCATAATTGTCAACACACAGAAAAAATAAGTACAACATCCCAAATGTGAAAAGTTACAAGCACCACCCTAATTAGTGAGATTGAAGGTTAGCAAGTGAAAGTTTTCTTGCAGTGTATTCGGTATATAATTTTGTCATAGTGGAGAAGAGACTGAGTCCCAAGGAAGGGCTGCTGGTTATTGACAAGAAATGCTTCTATGTGCATGTAAAAATGGATTTATTTATTTTTTATTTATTTATTTATTGCATTTGTACCCCACATTATCCCACCTTTTTGCAGGCTCAATGTGGCTTACAGGATGTGAATTTGGTATGATCGTTACATAGAGTTGGGTACAGTTGGTAGTGAATTGTAGTAAAAGAGGAATTAATTAGAAGGTAATGGGTAAGGTCATGTCGAAGTGTTTTAGAGCGTTTGGGTGATGTACGGAGTAGTATGATTCATCTGGATTGTTTTGTAGGCTATGTTGAGGGGAAGTGTCGTCAAAGGTTTGTAGTTTGATTCATCAAGGATTATTTTTATAGGCTTTGTTGAAGAGAAATGTCTTCAAAGTTTTGCGAAAGTTGGTTAAGTTGTCCGTGGTTTTCAGGGTCTTGGGTAGTGCGTTCCATAGCTGTGTGCTTTTGTACACAAAGGTAGTAGCGTATGCCTGTTTGTATTTGGTTCCTTTACAGCTGGGGAAGTTCAAGTTGAGGAACTTACGGGCTGATCTTCTGGCATTTCTGGGTGGTAAGTCTATTAGGTTCAGCATGTAGATTGGGGCCTCTGCGTGAATGATTTTGTATACGGTCGTGCAGATCTTGAACTTAATTCGTTCCTTGAGCGGGAGCCAGTTTAGTTTCTCCCTTAGGTGTTTTGCACTTTCGTATTTGGGTTTTCCAAAAATAAGACGGGCTGCGGTGTTCTGGGCTGTTTGGAGTTTCTTAATGGTCTGTTCTTTACATCCTACATATCATATTTTAAACTCAATTATTTCAAGCACTTACCATCACTAAATCACATACACATCTATGGAACAATTCAACATCATATCCTCCAAAATATTCTAAAATCATGTCTGATGTTATGACAAACAAACTAAAATTAAATTAAAGTGTTGATGTCACTTCAGTAAGGCCAACACACAATCCTTCAACCGCAAAACACTATGCACAAACAGCCTTTTAGGGTGGATAGCGTTCACAACGAGCTCTTTTATTAATGACCAGACAGCAGGGGCGTAGCTACAGGTGGGCCTGGGTGGGCCTAGGCCCATCCAGTCTTGGTTCAGGCCCACCCAGAAGCACTACACCCAAATCAATTCCCTCTCTTCCCTCCAACCTCACTCCCATGTCCAGCACAGCGCCTCTTCCCTTCACCCTCACATGCCCAGCGGCTCTCTCCCCTCCCACAGTTCCGGCACCGCCACCTCCGTATCTTCCTTACCCACCCCCCATCCTTGTCGCAGCGCTTGCTCACTCTATCATTGCCGCCCAGCAGGAACTTCAAACAGCGCGTCAGCGCTGTGTCAGAGCCTTCCTCTCTGCTGCATCCCACCCAGCCTGCGTAAACAGGAAGTTGCATGAGATGCGGCAGAGAGGAAGGCTCTGACACAGCGCTGATGCGCTGTTTGAAGTTCCTGCTGGGCGGCGATGATAGAGAGAGCAAGTGCCGCGGCAAGGATGGGGGGTGGGTAAGGAAGACACTGAGGTGGCGCCGTGGCGATGCTGGAACTGTGGGAAGGGAGAGAGGTGCTGGACATGGGGGGGGGGGGGGGGGAGGGGGCCCTGGACATGGGGGTTGGAGGGGAGGGGCCCTTGACATGCATGCTTGTGGGTGGGAGGTTGGAGAGAAGGGAGAGAGGTGCTGGGCATGTAAGGAGGTGCTGGAGGGAAGGGATAGAGATGTGGAACTGTGAGGGGAGGGAAGGGATAGAGTTGCTGGATATGTAGGGGAGAGAAGGGATAGAGGTGCTCGATATGTGGGTGGGAGGGAAGGGAGAGAGTGCTGGATATGTGGGTGGGAGCGAAGGGAGAGAGGTGCTGGATATGTAGGAGGGAGAGAAGGGAGAGATGTGCTGGGTGAGGGTGAGGATGTGGGAGGGAAGGGAGAGAGCTGCTGGATTTGTGGGGGAGGGCAGGCAGGAAGGGGGAGAGGTGCTGAGCATGCAAGGGAGGCTGCAGCAAAGGGAGAGAGGTGCTGGATATGCAGGGGAGGGCTGGAGGGAAGGGAGAGAGATATGGACCTGCAAGGGGGGCGAGAACGAAGGCAGAGAAGTACTGGACCTATGAGAGGGAGAAGGGTTAGTGTTAGAGGAAAGGGAGAGGGATGTTGGATCAAGGAGATAAAGGAATAAGGGGGGGATCAAATACTGAACCCACAGACAGTGGAGAATGAACCAGATGCATAAGGGGGAGGGAAGAGAGAAGGAAAGTTGCTGGTTGGAGTGGGGTTAGAGAGGAAAGGGTGGGGGAGGGAGAAAGGGGACATAGAGAGGTACAAAGAAACAGAAGGGAGATGATGAGCATTGGATGGGAGCATGGGGACAGGGACACAGATGAGATGCTGTATTGGGATGGCATATGGGCACATAGGGGCAATGCCTGACATGGGGGTGGGGAGGGAGATATGGGAATAGAGATACAATGGACACGGGGGAGGAGATATGGGAATAGAGATATAATGGACTCAGAGGGGAGATACCAGACAAGAGGGAGAATAGGAACACAGATGGGAGATGCTGGGCATGGGGTACATGGTGGGTGCACAAAGGAATGATGATGGATGCGGGGATATGAACACAGGAGATTCTGGATAAGGAAATATATGGACACAGAGATGGGAGATGGATGGTGGTCATGGAGACAGAAGAAATGTCAAATGGACAGGAAAGACACAGGGAAGCAGAAACCAGAGACTGGGACCACTATGATATGAAAAATAAAATGACCAGACAACAAAAAGGTACAAAAAATGATTTTTATTTCTATTTTGTTAGGCTGGGGCCACTGATTTATACATCTATTCTTAACGTCATCTTATTGTTCCATGAAAAAGAAGAACAAAGAGAACAGTTCATACAGCAGAGGAACATTTTCCATTACACCAGCGACTCATCTGTTAAGAGCCAGAACTTCTCTTAGCTCGCCTTACCTCTTCACCGGTCTAAATATTTCAATGTACAGGTACTAATTTGTACCTGGGGCAATAAGGGGTTAAGTGACTTGCCCAGAGTCACAAGGAGCTGCCTGTGGCTGCAGTGGGAATCGGACCCTGGTCCCCAGTTCCCCAGGACCAAGGTCAACCACGTTAACCACTAGGCAGCTCCTCCCCTATTATATGAATTTCTTAAAGTTTTAAACAAAAGCACTTAGTTTTGTATATAGCTATGAACATTGGAGCCATTGGTCGGTGGTCCTGCTGTTCATAGCTATATACAAAAGTAGGTGCTTTTGTTTAAAACTTTAAGAAATTCATATAATATAAATATAAATAATAGGATGAAATATTTAGACCGGTGAAGCGGTAAGGCGAGCTAAGAAAAGTTCTGGTTCTGAACAGATGAGTCGCTGGTGTAATGGAAAATGTTCCTCTGCTGAATGAACTGTTCTTTTAGTTGTTGTTTTTCATGGAACAATAAAGATGACGTTAAGAATAGATGTATAAATCCCGCAGCCCTTACCCCCACCCCACCCTATCCCATCAATCAGATGAGAGGCAGCAGCAGCAGCACATCCTCTTGAGGAATCTTTTAAATCTGTAAATAATGAATATAATAATTAATTTTTTAGTTGTCCAGGAAGTCCACTACCACTGAAAGGCAGTACATCAAATCCATTACTCTTAACACTTAATTGTAAGTCCCATATACCTTCTGCCCTCTCTCTCTCTCTTTGTGCCCATCTGTAAAATATGTACTATGGGGGTCTTTTACTAAAGATTAACTCGAGTTATCTGTAACAGGGCTCATGGGAATAAAATGGGCCCTGCTGCAGATGACTCGAGCTAATCTTTACTAAAAGACCCCCCATGCAACATACATGCATATTCACAGAATAGCACTAAGGCAGAATTTTGGCTTATACATGAGTATCTGCACATATATGTGCTTAGATAACATTATTCTGATTATTTAATTGCAATGTCACCAAGTAAATGTAAGCACATTCTTTATAGAATTAACTTCTGTTCACTTGATTCTGTTTATGGAGGCAGAAAAATTGGTGCCAAAAAACATTCCACCTGTATTCTATAGACAGCACTTAGATTAAGGTGCTGTTAGCAGAATATGCCTTAGGAATTCATAGAATATGCCTTACTGCCATGGCATCGCCTAACTCTAGGCATGGCCATTTACTTGGTGAAATACCAACACCTAAGTTAAGCATAAGTACATAAGTAGTGCCATACTGGGAAAGACCAAAGGTCCATCTAGCCCAGCATCCTGTCACCGACAGTGGCCAATCCAGGTCAAGGGCACCTGGCACGCTCCCCAAACGTAAAAACATTCCAGACAAGTTATACCTAAAAATGCGGAATTTTTCCAAGTCCATTTAATAGCGGTCTATGGACTTGTCCTTTAGGAATCTATCTAACCCCTTTTTAAACTCCGTCAAGCTAACCGCCCGTACCACGTTCTCCGGCAACGAATTCCAGAGTCTAATTACACGTTGGGTGAAGAAAAATTTTCTCCGATTCGTTTTAAATTTACCACACTGTAGCTTCAACTCATGCCCTCTAGTCCTAGTATTTTTGGATAGCGTGAACAGTCGCTTCACATCCACCCGATCCATTCCACTCATTATTTTATACACTTCTATCATATCTCCCCTCAGCCGTCTCTCTCCAAGCTGAAAAGCCCTAGCCTTCTCAGCCTCTCTTCATAGGAAAGTCGTCCCATCCCCACTATCATTTTCGTCGCCCTTCGCTGTACCTTTTCCAATTCTACTATATCTTTTTTGAGATACGGAGACCAGTACTGAACACAATACTCCAGGTGCGGTCGCACCATGGAGCGATACAACGGCATTATAACATCCGCACACCTGGACTCCATAC
Organism: Microcaecilia unicolor; assembly: GCF_901765095.1. NCBI lineage: Eukaryota > Metazoa > Chordata > Amphibia > Gymnophiona > Siphonopidae > Microcaecilia > Microcaecilia unicolor. The sequence continues at coordinate 632,432,632 of NC_044031.1, read as the reverse complement.
CCTTCCTAATAACACCCAACATTCTATTCGCTTTCCTAGCCGCAGCAGCACACAGAAGGTTTCAGCGTATCATCGACGACGACACCCAGATCCCTTTCTTGATCCGTAACTCCTAACGCGGAACCTTGCAAGACGTAGCTATAATTCGGGTTCCTCTTACCCACATGCATCACTTTGCACTTGTCAACATTGAACTTCATCTGCCACTTGCACGCCCATTCTCCCAGTCTCGCAAGGTCCTCCTGTAATCGTTCACATTCCTCCTGCGACTTGACGACCCTGAATAATTTTGTGTCATCGGCGAATTTAATTACCTCACTAGTTATTCCCATCTCTAGGTCATTTATAAATACATTAAAAAGCAACGGACCCAGCACAGACCCCTGCGGGACCCCACTAACTACCCTCCTCCACTGAGAATACTGGCCACGCAATCCTACTCTCTGCTTCCTATCTTTCAACCAGTTCTTAATCCATAATAATACCCTACCTCCGATTCCATGACTCTGCAATTTCTTCAGGAGTCTTTCGTGCGGCACTTTGTCAAACGCCTTCTGAAAATCCAGATATACAATATCAACCGGCTCCCCATTGTCCACATGTTTGCTTACCCCCTCAAAAAAATGCATTAGATTGGTGAGGCAAGACTTCCCTTCACTAAATCCGTGCTGACTTTGTCTCATCAGTCCATGTTTTTGTATATGCTCTGCAATTTTATTCTTAATAATAGCCTCCACCATCTTGCCCGGCACCGACGTCAGACTCACCGGTCTATAATTTCCGGATCTCCTGGAACCCTTCTTAAAAATCGGAGTAACATTGGCTACCCTCCAGTCTTCCGGTACTACACTCGATTTTAGGGACAGATTGCATATTTCTAACAGTAGCTCCGCAAGTTCATTTTTAGTTCTATTAATACTCTGGGATGAATACCATCAGGTCCCGGTGATTTACTACTCTTCAGCTTGCTGAACTGACCCATTACATCCTCCAAGGTTACAGAGAATTTGTTTAGTTTCTCCGACTCCCCCGCTTCAAATATTCTTTCCGCACCGGTGTCCCCCCCAAATCCTCCTCGGTGAAGACCGAAGCAAAGAATTCATTTAATTTCTCCGCTACGGCTTTGTCCTCCTTGATCGCCCCTTTAACACCATTTTCGTCCAGCGGCCCAACCGACTCTTTGGCCGGTTTCCTGCTTTTAATGTATCTAAAAAAATTTTACTATGTATTTTTGCTTCCAACGCTAATTTCTTCTCAAAGTCCTTTTTTGCCCTCCTTATCTCCGCTTTGCATTTGGCTTGGCATTCCTTATGATCTATCCTGTTACTTTCAGTTGGTTCTCTTCTCCACTTTCTGAAGGATTGTTTTTTGGCTCTAATGATTTCCTTTATCTTACTGTTTAGCCACGCCGGCTGACGTTTAGTCTTTTTTCCCTTTTTTCTAATACGTGGAATATATTTGTCCTGAACCTCCAGGATGGTGTTTTTAAACAGCATCCACGCCTGATGCAAGTTTTTTACTCTGCGAGCTGCTCCTTTCAGTCTTTTTTCACCATTTTTCTCATTTTGTCGTAATCACCTTTTCTATAGTTAAACGCTAGCGTACTTGATTTCCTAGTTTCACTTCCTTCAATGCCAATATCAAAACCGATCATATTATGATCACTGTTATCAAGCGGCCCTCGTATCGTTACCCCCTGCACTAGATCATGAGCACCACTAAGGACTAAGTCTAGTATTTTTCCTTCTCTTGTCGGCTCCTGAACTAGCTGTTCCATGAAGCTGTCCTTGATTTCATCAAGAAATCCTATGTCCCTTGCGTGTACAGATGTTACATTAACCCAGTCTATATGCGGATAATTGAAATCCCCCATTATTATTGTGTTGCCCAGTTTGTTTGCGTCCCTGATTTCCTTTAACATTTCCGCATCCGTCTGTTCGTCCTGGCCAGGCGGACGGTAGTACACTCCTATCACTATCCTTTTCCCCTTTGCACGTGGAGTAGATTTATTCTATAACCCTGCACGTAAATTTTTGTAACACCCACAACCCTCCTAGTCCATGCCCATGGTCACACCCCCTTTTTGGCATCACATATTAGAATTTGTGCACACCACTTTGCAGAATATGCTTAGCAAGTAACACGTATAAATTCTAATTGATGCCAATTAGTGCTGATAAATGCTTGTTAACATTCAATTATCAGTACTGATTAGCTTATTAACCATTTAAGTTATGCACATTGTTTAGGAATCCACTTGAATTTCTGTGTGGAAATATCGCCTTGATATATAGAATCCAGGGGTGTATGCTAACTTTGAACCCATCAAACATATAAATGGCGAGTGACCGTACTCACTCGCAAATGCGCAGTAGAGACTTCCTCTCTGTCCCGCCCCGCATCAATACATGATGATGGAGGCAGGACAGAGAGAGAAATTGCGCGAAGCCGCTGACGTCGCTACCGCTCCCCCGAGGTCGCTGCTACCGCTCCCCCCCCAAGGTCGCCGCCGCACCCCTGCACCCAGCCCGAGCACTCTCTTCGGTATTGAACTTACATCGGCGAAACGCAGGCAGCACGCAGAACAGCTGAGCTCCCGTCGCCCTTTCTTCCCTGCCTGTCCCGCCCTCGCCGACGTTACGTCACACGAGGGCGTGACACAGGCAGAGAAGGAAGGCAGACGGGAACTCAGCTGATCTGCATGCTGCCTGCGTTTCGCCGATGTAAGTTCAATACCCTGGAAAGTGCAAGCATGAAGGGGGCTCCGAGACTCTCTCCCCCCCACACTGGAAAGGGGGACCCGATAACAATACATTAAACCAGAAAAAAAATATGAGCTTACCTCTCAGCTCTTTTGTCAGCTGGATATTCTGTTAAAATATAAACATATTTGTAGTTTTTAATATCTCTCCTGTGCTCTTAAACTTATGCAACCTAATAATATCTCTAGTTTTAACTCCTTAGTAGCTTCTGCTGCTCACCCTCTCTAGACAGCACATCCAGATAGCACAGATACCCTTGCCTGGCCTGTGAGCTGAAAGGACTTTGTGGCAGCCCTCATCCTCCCTTCCACCTCATGCTTGAGTGCACCTAGATCTGTGTATTCCCAATAGAAGAGACATCCAAAACTGAATCCCCTGTAGTACAATACTACAACTCCAGTCATCAGGCTGGCACAAACACATATACAGTGGGGGAAATAAGTATTTGATCCCTTGCTGATTTTGTAAGTTTGCCCACTGACAAAGACATGAGCAGCCCATAATTGAAGGGTAGGTTATTGGTAACAGTGAGAGATAGCACATCACAAATTAAATCCGGAAAATCACATTGTGGAAAGTATATGAATTTATTTGCATTCTGCAGAGGGAAATAGTATTTGATCCCCCACCAACCAGTAAGAGATCTGGCCCCTACAGACCAGGTAGATGCTCCAAATCAACTCGTTACCTGCATGACAGACAGCTGTCGGCAATGGTCACCTGTATGAAAGACACCTGTCCACAGACTCAGTGAATCAGTCAGACTCTAACCTCTACAAAATGGCCAAGAGCAAGGAGCTGTCTAAGGATGTCAGGGACAAGATACACCTGCACAAGGCTGGAATGGGCTACAAAACCATCAGTAAGACGCTGGGCGAGAAGGAGACAACTGTTGGTGCCATAGTAAGAAAATGGAAGAAGTACAAAATGACTGTCAATCGACAAAGATCTGGGGCTCCACGCAAAATCTCACCTCGTGGGGTATCCTTGATCATGAGGAAGGTTAGAAATCAGCCTACAACTACAAGGGGGGAACTTGTCAATGATCTCAAGGCAGCTGGGACCACTGTCACCACGAAAACCATTGGTAACACATTACGACATAACGGATTGCAATCCTGCAGTGCCCGCAAGGTCCCCCTGCTCCGGAAGGCACATGTGACGGCCCGTCTGAAGTTTGCCAGTGAACACCTGGATGATGCCGAGAGTGATTGGGAGAAGGTGCTGTGGTCAGATGAGACAAAAATTGAGCTCTTTGGCATGAACTCAACTCGCCGTGTTTGGAGGAAGAGAAATGCTGCCTATGACCCAAAGAACACCGTCCCCACTGTCAAGCATGGAGGTGGAAATGTTATGTTTTGGGGGTGTTTCTCTGCTAAGGGCACAGGACTACTCACACCGCATCAATGGGAGAATGGATGGGCCATGTACCGTACAATTCTGAGTGACAACCTCCTTCCCTCCGCCAGGGCCTTAAAAATGGGTCGTGGCTGGGTCTTCCAGCACGACAATGACCCAAAACATACAGCCAAGGCAACAAAGGAGTGGCTCAGGAAAAGCACATTAGGGTCATGGAGTGGCCTAGCCAGTCACCAGACCTTAATCCCATTGAAAACTTATGGAGGGAGCTGAAGCTGCGAGTTGCCAAGCGACAGCCCAGAACTCTTAATGATTTAGAGATGATCTGCAAAGAGGAGTGGACCAAAATTCCTCCTGACATGTGTGCAAATCTCATCATCAACTACAGAAGACGTCTGACGCTGTGCTTGCCAACAAGGGTTTTGCCACCAAGTATTAGGTCTTGTTTGCCAGAGGGATTAAATACTTATTTCCCTCTGCAGAATGCAAATAAATTCATATACTTTCCACAATGTGATTTTCCGGATTTAATTTGTGATGTGCTATCTCTCACTGTTACCAATAACCTACCCTTCAATTATGGGCTGCTCATGTCTTTGTCAGTGGGCAAACTTACAAAATCAGCAAGGGATCAAATACTTATTTCCCCCACTGTAGGTCTAAATGAATATACTGTCATAAAGGTTAAAATAAAATACTTATTTTGCACCTGGGAAAATGGTGGGTTAAGTGACTTGCTCAGAGTCACAAGGAGCTACACTGGGAATTGAACACAGTTCTGAAGGATCAAGGTCCACTGCACTAACCATTAGGCTACTCCTCTCTACTATTCAGGGAATAGTATGAGAGGTAACAGTGCTGGATCTGTAGGGAAAGAGTGATCATAACATGATCAAGTATAAGCTAATATCTGGAAAGAAGCCAGAAAGGAAATTTACTGTGAAGTGAAAGAGGCTATTTGAGCCACAAGAGCATCATTCAAAGAATGGAAAAAGGACCCAAATGAAGAAGATAAGAAGCAACAAAGCACTGCTGAGTTAGAGGCAAAGCTTTGATAAAGAAGGCTAAAAGAAAATATGATGAGAAACTTGCTGCTTATTTAAAAACTCACAACAACAACTTTTTCAGGTATATCAGAAGCAGAAAGCCTATGAGGGAATCCATGAAGGAGCAAATGGGGCATTCAGGGAGGACAAAGCCATTATGGAGAGACTGAATTAATTTTTTACTTTGCTCTTTATGGAAGAAGATCTACCTGTACAAGAAATGATTTTCAATGGTTATGATGCAGAGGAACTGAGAGAAATCTGTGTAACTAGAAGACAAACTGAGCCAAATCAACAAATTAAAGACTATTAAATCATCTGGACCAGATGGCATGCACACTATGGTTTTGAAAGAACTCAGTAATGAATGGCAGATATTCTGTTACTGATCTTTAACCTGTCATTACAATCATCTTTAATACCTGAAGATTGGAGGGTGGCCAGAAAAATGCTGATTTTTTAAAAGGCTCCAGGGTGATCCAGAAAATTACAGAGTAGTAAGCCTGATTTCAGTGCCATGCAAAATAGTAGAAACTATTATAAAGAATAAAACTATGGAACACACAGAAAAACATGGTTTAATGGGATAGAGTCAGCATGGATTAATTCAAGGGAAGTCTTGACTCACCAATTTACTTAATTTCTATGAAGGCATGAATAAACATATCAATAAATGTGAGCTAGTTGATGCAGTATATGTAGATTTTCAGAAAGCTTTTGATATAGTTCTCCTGAGAAAATTAGAGTCTTTGGATAGGAGGCAATGTTTTATTGTGGAATAGGATTTGGTTATTGGATCTTCCAATCAATATCAGGCAAGTAGAAATCTCACATCAGCACTTCCCATATCATCCCCAAATTATGGATATCTTTGATCTGTTCTTTATCCAGCTTTTTCATCTGTGTGGATAGGGCAGTGCTTTTCATCTGGTGTGCCGCCAGTACTTTGAACACATTCAAAATATAGCTGTGAAAGGGAATTACTACTAATAGGTAATTTTAATATGCCAGATGTTGATTCAGTAATCCCTATTGTGGGGTATTTTAGAAGGAGGAAAATCCTGGATTCTCTACAGGAGAATTATTCCATCAGTTTTTAATGGGAACCACACAGAATAGGGACATATTGGACTTAGTACTTACTAATGGGGAGGGTGTTTCTGATGTTATAGTAGGTCATTTCTGGCATCCAGTGATCACCAAATGGTGTGGTTCATATTAAGATAGTGTGGAGAGGGTTCATTGAAAATGAAGGCTCTAGACCTGAAAAAATCTTACTTTGTTGAGATGGGAGTTAGTAACCCTCAAGGAATTGCTGTCTGGATGGGAACATCTGGAAGAAGTAGGAAAGCAGTGGGCAAACTGAAAGGAGCTATTATAAGGGCAACAATCTTTTGTAAGGAAAGTAAATAAAAGTAAGAGAAAAAGGAGGCCACATTGGTTTTGAAAAGTAGTAGCTGAAAAGGTAAGGAAAAAGGTTACCATATCTGGAAAAGCTAGGATAAGCTGGTAGTGTAGTCAGGAAAGCAAAAATGCAAATGGAAGATAAGATAGCCAATATTATAAAATGTGTGTGTGTGTGTGGGGAGTGGGGGGGGGGGGCGGGGGATAGAATATATTTTTAGGTATATTAGTGATAGGAGGAAGTGCAAAAGTGGCATAACATCAGCATTTGCGCCAAGCTATGCTCAACAAAATTTCACATCAATAACTACAAAACTCATGTCAGCATAACTAAGGGCCATAGCTTTATTAACATATAAATCTTATTTAATAAATATAACAATTTAATTTATAACACCAACATGTACAATCATCTCAAAACCCCAGAGAGGCCTTTCCTCCACCATTGAATCTATTCAGTGCCAAACTAGCCTCATCAAGCATGCTTGACCAAGTCCAAAATCCACGGTAATGAAGGAGTTACCAAAATCACTGCTGTGGTGCCGCACACAATATAACATTTACTTTACAACTTTTACTTCATTTAGACAAGGCCTCCTCATCAGTTTACCAAATAACCCAAAACATTCTACCCACCAAAAGCTGTGACCACCCACTTGAACCCCTCTATAACCCCAAATTACCCCCCCAACAGCCTCAAATATATCCAAAACAGGGAGGGAAGGTCATGATGCCACAAAACTCCCACCTGCTCTCATGAACCACCTCCTTCCCATACAAAAATATTATCTGCCCATCAAAATCCCCAACTTTCCAAACCATTTCCCTGGCAACCTCTCACCTAATCAGGGAGCCTGCAAGTTTCTAAATTAGCCATCCACAATCTTACCTATACCTGATTTGACCTTTAATTTAACCTCCACCCCCCCACCACCACCATTCTGTCACTGCATGGGCTGGCTCAGCTGCTGTAATCCAAGGCTGTGAGTCTCCTAAAATCAGCATTTGTACCAAGCCATGCTCAAGATTTTACATCAATTACTACAAAACTCATGTCTGGCATAATGAAAGGCAGCAGCTTTATTAACATATACATTTTATTTAATAAATATAACAATTTAATTCATAAAATCAATTGTACAATCACCCAAAACCCCACAGATCTCTTTCTTTCATCATTTTAAGCTAGTCAGTGTCAAAGTAGCCTCAGCAAGCACTCTTGACCAAGTCCAATGTCTGCAGTAATACATGACTTAACAAGATCACTATCCAGCTCATTTTCAAACAAGAACGCCGACCTTCTTACGACACAAATCGGGAGATGGCCGCCCATCTCCTAAACCCGGCCAAATCGGTATAATGGAAAGCCGAATTTGGCCGTCTTCAACTGCCGTCCTGTAGCGGGGCCGGCTAAACTCCAAAGGGGGCGTGTCGGCTTGGTAGCGAAGGCGGGACGGGGGCGTACATTGAGATGGCCGGCTTCACTCGATAATCAAAAAAGAAAGCCGGCCCTGATGAGAATTTGGTCCGTTTTTTTTGGACACTTTGAGGCAAATTTTCAAACCACTTTGGGAGGCTAAGTTCCATAGGTTTCTATGGAACTTTGGGAGGCTAAGTGCTTTGAAAATGAGCCTCTTTGTGTTTGGTCCAAGTCCACAAATAGTGCCCCTACTGACCAGATGACCACCAGAGGGAATCAGGGATCACCTCCCCTGACTCCCCCAGTAGTCATTAACCCCTCCCACCAAAAAAACCCCAACTTTAAAAACTTTTTTCCCAGCCTGAATGCCAGCCTGAATTGTCATACCCAGCACCCTGACAGCAATATGCAGGTCCCTGGAGCAGTTGTTAGTGGGTGCAGTGCATTTCAGGCAGGTGGACCAAGGCCCCACCCCCCCTACCTGTTCCACTTGGGGTCGTTAATGTTGAGCCCTCAAAACCCCCCTAAAACCCACTGTACCCACATGTAGGTGCCCCCCTTCAGCCCTTAGGGTTAATAAATCCCAATACGTAAATGAATTAATTAATAATTAAAATACTCAGAACAAATCAAAGTCCTTAACTAAAGATCCACCTATTTTTACCCTAAAAGCTAGTCAGTATAAATGCTTACACTTCTAATCAGGAGAAATCAGAGTTATGTCCAGTGCATTTTTTCTAGCAAAAAAGGTGCCGGTACTCAAATGCCAGACCATCCTTCAGGGATGGGGTGATCACTGAGGGACCCACCCCACAATAGCCAGGCTCCCTGCAACCAGTCACAGAATCTATAACAAGGCAGAACTGGTGTGTAGAGCCTGAGCTCTTTCATTAAAACTTAGGGACCATGGGTCAATTTTAGCAGACAATGGAAAAGGTGCTGGTACTCAGTACCCCCGAGTACCCCCTCAAAAAAAGCCCTGGAAGAATGACAGTAGGAGCTTAGGTGAAAAAAAAACTGGTGAGTTTAGAAATCATGTAACATGAGGTCAACTAGCAAGAAACCAGATTGATGTGAGATGTATGAGCGCATGTTGGGAAAGATAAACAGCTTAAAAATTACTGCTCATCTAGAGAGACAAAGATAAAATTAGAACAGCACACATCAGAAAGGTAACAAAACTAGCATCTGGTTACCTACAATAGCAATTTATCTTAGAACCAATGTAAGATATTCTAATAACATTCATATTTTCATTAATATTTACAATAATTTTCTTACTTTGGTCTCTCATAGCCATGTCTTCTGCTCTTTTTGTGTAAGGTTCAGTTGTGTAGTATCTATTATCTTCCATAAAACCTCGATCTGGTGTCCATTGGGGCATGTCTGGCATACTCTGACTATAAGTTGTACGATAAGTTGCTGAATCAGCAGGTGACCTATACATTCCTGCCATGGATGGTGGTGGACCTTGATATTGAAATGCAGTTGTGCGAAGCTGTCTAACATAGTCTCCTGGCTGCTTTGGTCCTTTCTGGGAAGGAACTAATATTTCCTGTGGAATTTGTTCAATGTAGCATGGAGGTACTTCTTCACACACAGGAACATCTTGTAGCACAGGGGCAGTTGGAGGACCTTTACTAAAATCAGATATTCTGGTTTTAGAAGAACTTTCCATCTGCCCATAATACCCAGTTGGTGGTGGTTCAACTTGTATTAGCTTTGGCTCTAACGTAGTGTAAGTGTCTGAAGTGGCCCTAACAATTCGGGCTACTACAGTGTCTTGAGCTGGTAAGTAAGCACTACTCACAGTTTCAGGGGACACACTTTCTACTGCAGGTTCAACAGAAGTCGTGGTAACCTTAGCTACTTCTGAAACACTTTCTGCTTTCCCTGTGGTGTCTGCTGCTGGTTCTGCAGAAACCACTTCTATTGCTCGTGGTGTGGTATATTCAGCTGTTGGAACAGAAGATGGTAGAACATCAACCTGAGTAACTCCTAACTGTGCTGCTTGAGAAATCATTCTCTCTGCTTTCTCAAAACCCTTGTCATCTCTGATGGTTGACACCTTTCGCTCCATTTTCTCAGGAAATTTTTCTGGTGAGAGAGTCTTAGAAATTGTTCGCTCCATTTTCTTCGGAGATTTTGAAATCGTTCGCTCTATTTTCTCTGAGACCTTTTCAGCTGAGGTGACTGAAGTCTTAGAAACTGGTCTGTCCACTCTCTCTGAAGACTTTTCACTTGTGAGATTGGAAGTCTTAGAAAGCATCCTATCTATTTTCTCAGCAATATTATCTGCTAGCACTTTGAAGGTCTTGGAGACCCCACGATTCACTTTTACAGAAATTGATGTCTGTGAACTCCTTGATGACTTATCTGTTTTCTCAACGGTAGTCCCATCTTCAGCATCTGAAATCTTAGAAACCATTGTCTCTGATTTCTGAGTAGTCTTAGACAGCACTCTATCACTCTCTCAGAAATACTATCAGGTGTGTACTGTGATGTCTTAGACAATACTCTGTCTACTCTCTTAGTAAAATCATCAGTTTTGTCAGTTGTCCTTATAACTTCAGTATCAGGTGACAACTGTGATTTAGAAATCATTCTCTCTGCTCCCAAGATAACTTTGTCAGTATCTGTTGGTGCTTCAGCATCTGGACTTATTTCTTGAGCAGCACCAGTTATACCCTCGGCTCCAGTGCTTGCTGCTTCCTCCTGTTCTTGTTTGCCACTGGAAATTTCAGTCTGTGGAGCTTCTAATTTTCCTTCCTGTACTTCGCCAGCTGCTTCAGGTTTAGATTCAATCTCTGCTGTAGATTTAGATTCATCAGCTGCCTTGGATGCAGCTTCACCAGCCACCTCAGGAGCAGCTTCACCAGCTACTTCAGGTTTAGCTTCACCAGCTACCTCGGGTGTAGGTTCACCAGCTGTCTTAGGTATAGGTTCACCAGCTGTCTCAGGTGTAGGTGCACCAACTGCCTCAGATGTAGGCTCACCAGCTGCCTCTGATGCAGGCTCACCAGCTGCTTTGGGTGTAGGTGCATCTACTGCTTCAGGTATAGGTGCAGCAGCAGCCGCCTCGGGTGTAGGTGCAGCGGCTGCCTCAGGTGTAGGTACAGCAGCCGCATCGAGTGTAGGTGCAGCAGCTGCCACGGGTGTAGGTGCACCAGCCGCTTCGGGTGTAGGTACACCAGCCGCCTCGGGTGTAGGTGCACCAGCCGCCTCGGGTGTAGGTGCACCAGCCACCTCCGGTGTGGGTTCACCTGCTGCCTCAGGAGCAGGTTCGCCAGCTATTTTAGATTTAGATTCAGTGATTTCCTCAGGTGCAGATTCAATTCCTGCCTCAGGTGTAGCTTCATGAGCTTCCTCAGGTTTAGATTCAGTGACTGCCTCAGGTGTAGGCGCTTTGGCTACTTCAGGTTTAGGTTCACCAGCTGCCTTTGATTTAGATTCAACTGCCTTTGACTGAGCATCACCACATTCAGGACAGCTTATAAGAGGATTTGAAATATCACGATGAAGGCATGAATAATGTGATGGCTCACTCTCCAGTGTAGCCATTTCATGGTGCAGAATAATCCCTGACTCTTCACTGGTTTCTGTCCCAATGGAGTCTTTCAGGCTAACAGTCATTTCATCTTGTGTCACTATTGAGGGAGAGGTTTCTTGGGCTCTTTGGTCTTGCAATGGTGAAAGCACTCCTGCATCTCGTAAAACCTTTTCAGTGACAAGTGGAGTCATTCTTTTGAAGTCCAGAATGTCTGTTCCTTCTTGCCATCCCTCCACTAATATAAAAGAATAATGTTTTGATTAAATGCACAGTTCATAATATTTAAAAGCATATCTCATATACAAAGCCCTTTGTCCCCTCACTGGTTTACCCAGGGCCGGTCTTAGCGCGAGGTGACCGAGGCGACCGCATAGGGCCTCGTGCTGAAGGGGGCCCCGCACGGTGCGCCTGACGTCGCCCCACCCCGACCACCCAAGCTCCAGTCCCTACCTCCCTCCCTCTGAATTTTAAAGGTTACCTCACGTCGACGTCCCTCCCACCCTCCCAGCTCCAAGGCCAGCCCCCCTCCGTCTGAATTTTAAAGGTTACCTCATTGACGTCAGGTTACAGCGCCGGCAGGTAACAGCAGCAGCAGCGAAAGGCGTGCGAGCTGCTCGGTGCTTCGGGAGCCTTCCTTTTCCTCGCTCAGCTCTGAGCGAGGGAAAGGAAGGCTCCCGAAGTGCCGAGCAGCTCGCACACTTTTCACTGACTGCTGCTGTTACCTGCCGGTGCTGTAACCCGACGTCGACGAGGTAACTTTTAAAATTCAGACGGAGGGGGGCCTTGGAGTTGGAGGGAGGGAGGGAGGGAGGGGGCCTTGGAGCTGGGAGGGAGCTGGGGGCCCTAGGGGGGAGGGGGCCTTGGAGCTGGGAGGGAGCGGCTCGGAGGGAGGGGTGGCCAGCCCTGGAGCTAGGGTGGGGGCGGGGCTAGGGTGGGGCCCCATCAAATTGGTCTGCATAGGGCCCCACACTTGCTAAGACCGGCTCTGGGTTTACCAAAGTGATAGCTAACATTTCTGTTCATTAAAGGAGCACTTTAGCGCACAGCCAAACAAAAACCATAAGCCGTGAAATGCAAAGCAAAAGTTAGATTATGCTATACAAACTCAGACCATGAAAAGAGATTTTATAACAACTTAATACCTCTGTGAGTGCCAGCTATCTTCTAGTTCCTGCATTCCAGGCTGGCTTCTAACCCTCTGCCTGCACCATTCAGACAGCTGATTAAGAAGCACCAGCTGTCAGATACCTAAGAACTCCACCAGATGACCACCAGAGGGAATCAGGGATCACCTCCCCTGACTCCCCCAGTAGTCATTAACCCCCTCCCACCAAAAAAACCCCAACTTTAAAAACTTTTTTCCCAGCCTGAATGCCAGCCTGAATTGTCATACCTAGCACCCTGACAGCAATATGCAGGTCCCTGGAGCAGTTGTTAGTGGGTGCAGTGCATTTCAGGCAGGTGGACCAAGGCCCCACCCCCCTACCTGTTCCACTTGGGGTCGTTAATGTTGAGCCCTCAAAACCCCCCTAAAACCCACTGTACCCACATGTAGGTGCCCCCCTTCAGCCCTTAGGGTTAATAAATCCCAATACGTAAATGAATTAATTAATAATTAAAATACTCAGAACAAATCAAAGTCCTTAACTAAAGATCCACCTATTTTTACCCTAAAAGCTAGTCAGTATAAATGCTTACACTTCTAATCAGGAGAAATCAGAGTTATGTCCAGTGCATTTTTTCTAGCAAAAAAGGTGCCGGTACTCAAATGCCAGACCATCCTTCAGGGATGGGGTGATCACTGAGGGACCCACCCCACAATAGCCAGGCTCCCTGCAACCAGTCACAGAATCTATAACAAGGCAGAACTGGTGTGTAGAGCCTGAGCTCTTTCATTAAAACTTAGGGACCATGGGTCAATTTTAGCAGACAATGGAAAAGGTGCTGGTACTCAGTACCCCGAGTACCCCCTCAAAAAAAGCCCTGGAAGAATGACAGTAGGAGCTTAGGTGAAAAAAAACTGGTGAGTTTAGAAATCATGTAACATGAGGTCAACTAGCAAGAAACCAGATTGATGTGAGATGTATGAGCGCATGTTGGGAAAGATAAACAGCTTAAAAATTACTGCTCATCTAGAGAGACAAAGATAAAATTAGAACAGCACACATCAGAAAGGTAACAAAACTAGCATCTGGTTTACCTACAATAGCAATTTATCTTAGAACCAATGTAAGATATTCTAATAACATTCATATTTTCATTAATATTTACAATAATTTTCTTACTTTGGTCTCTCATAGCCATGTCTTCTGCTCTTTTTGTGTAAGGTTCAGTTGTGTAGTATCTATTATCTTCCATAAAACCTCGATCTGGTGTCCATTGGGGCATGTCTGGCATACTCTGACTATAAGTTGTACGATAAGTTGCTGAATCAGCAGGTGACCTATACATTCCTGCCATGGATGGTGGTGGACCTTGATATTGAAATGCAGTTGTGCGAAGCTGTCTAACATAGTCTCCTGGCTGCTTTGGTCCTTTCTGGGAAGGAACTAATATTTCCTGTGGAATTTGTTCAATGTAGCATGGAGGTACTTCTTCCACACAGGAACATCTTGTAGCACAGGGGCAGTTGGAGGACCTTTACTAAAATCAGATATTCTGGTTTTAGAAGAACTTTCCATCTGCCCATAATACCCAGTTGGTGGTGGTTCAACTTGTATTAGCTTTGGCTCTAAAGTAGTGTAAGTGTCTGAAGTGGCCCTAACAATTCGGGCTACTACAGTGTCTTGAGCTGGTAAGTAAGCACTACTCACAGTTTCAGGGGACACACTTTCTACTGCAGGTTCAACAGAAGTCGTGGTAACCTTAGCTACTTCTGAAACACTTTCTGCTTTCCCCCTGTGGTGTCTGCTGCTGGTTCTGCAGAAACCACTTCTATTGCTCGTGGTGTGGTATATTCAGCTGTTGGAACAGAAGATGGTAGAACATCAACCTGAGTAACTCCTAACTGTGCTGCTTGAGAAATCATTCTCTCTGCTTTCTCAAAACCCTTGTCATCTCTGATGGTTGACACCTTTCGCTCCATTTTCTCAGGAAATTTTTCTGGTGAGAGAGTCTTAGAAATTGTTCGCTCCATTTTCTTCGGAGATTTTGAAATCGTTCGCTCTATTTTCTCTGAGACCTTTTCAGCTGAGGTGACTGAAGTCTTAGAAACTGGTCTGTCCACTCTCTCTGAAGACTTTTCACTTGTG